>NC_090647.1:21922850-22099447 GCF_040937935.1 Hyperolius riggenbachi | reverse complement strand
TTTCTCTCTCTCTCTCTCTCTCTCTCTCTTTCTTTCTCTCTCTCTCTCTCTCATATCCATCCTCTTATATCATCCAGTAGGGAATTGCAGATTTTCAAAACAGCTTATATACCATAGCTGGGATTTGAACCCAGGATGCAGTGTGTAGTAGGTATCTGTCTTACCCTCTAGACCATGAACCACACTACATGGTAAAGCTGGCCTAGCATAAACCATACTACCATTATGATCAATTCAATACAAAAAGTAGCATGATTAAGGATTGGTACTTTTTGAAAAGCATGCTTATATACCATAGCATATCTATTGAATTGATCATAATGGTAGTATGGTACATGCTAGGCCAGCTTTAGCATGTACAGGTGGGACAAGGTCCTTCAGCACCCAAGGCTGAGACAGCAAAGTGCGTCCCCCCCCCCCCCCCCCCCAGTAGTGTTGGGCGAACACCTGGATGTTCGGGTTCGGGAAAGTTCGCCGAACATGGCCGCAATGTTCGGCATGTTCGGGCCGAACCCCGAACTCCCCGAACATCCCGCTTTTGGGGGCCCTATGGGGTCGCAGGCATAAGGGGGGAGCATGCCCCGATCGCGGGGGGGGGGTCGGAAATTCCCCCCACCCCCTCCGCTAGCGCTCCCCCCTCTGCCCGCTTCCCCATTCAAAAGTTAGGAAGTGAAACTGTACCTGTGCGGCCGGTAGTGGGTGACTGGCAGTGGGCGGCACTATGGAGAGACTGAGGAGGAGGAGGAGTCCGGAGAGTGACGCGTTGAGGGAGGCCGGGCAGCGGGCGGATCAGCAGTAGTACCGTACTACTGCTGATCCGCCCACTGCCCGGCCTCCCTCAACGCGTCACTCTCCGGACTCCTCCTCCTCCTCAGTCTCTCCATAGTGCCGCCCACTGCCAGTCACCCACTACCGGCCGCACAGGTACAGTTTCACTTCCTAACTTTTGAATGGGGAAGCGGGCAGAGGGGGGAGCGCTAGCGGAGGGGGTGGGGGGAATTTCCGACCCCCCCCCCCCCCCGCGATCGGGGCATGCTCCCCCCTTATGCCTGCGACCCCATAGGGGGCCAGTATTCGGGCGAACAGGGCCCTGTTCGTGCCGAACAGGGGCCCTGTTCGGCCAGGCAATGAGCCGTTCGGGCGAACCCGAACAGTTTGGCCGAACACCACCAGGTGTTCGGCCGAACGCGAACATCACCCGAACAGGGTGATGTTCTGCAGAACCCGAACAGTGGCGAACACTGTTCGCCCAACACTACCCCCCCAGCCAGGATGAGGAGGAGGATTTTAAAAATTTTCTAATGGAATTCCGTATAAATCGGAATTCCGCGGAACAGCTCAGGAATTCAGTCGGAATGAAACGGTAGCGGAATTTCGGTAGTGGCGGTATGCGGAATTACCACGGAATCGGAAATTGGCTCTTCCGACCATGCCTGGAACTGAAATGACCAATATGCTCTGTCAGGTATTTACTGCACAAGACGGTAATCTACCACACTAATCTGAGAATTTCTTTTAAGTGGTATGGGCGCTCCTCAAAAATTGACCAGAGCTGAAATGTGAAATATGAAAGCTTAAAACCACCACAGTTGATCGCAGTACACGCTGGGGGTATCAACTCCCTAAGAAAATATGTTGTAATGTGTACAGCGCTCCAGCTGCGTGGATACACCTAGGGTTATGAGCTCACTGCACCCTTTCCCAATACTGCACAAAATGTAACATCATATAACAATCATGCAACCAGTATCTGATTAGATTATGTAAAAGTCCAATAGATCCCCTATCTGCACAATCCGCTCTAGAGTCCAGCAATAGTGACCACACTGAATTCCAGGCTTTCAGATAACAAACAGTTCCACAGTTAGTAGTTATACTCTCACCGGTGTCCAGTGGCTGATAGCACAATTATCAGCAAATACGCTTATTAAGATCCAGGCATCAGCTCTCCTCACCGGCTTCTCTCTATATGGAACTCAAGCAGAACAAGAAAAGCACATAGTGTAATCCAGTTTAGGCGATACTACCGAGTGACACCCTCCACCAGTGAGCACCTCTAATATAGACACACTGTCTCCGTGTGCACACCACCACCAGAGAACATCTAAACGCTCACCAGATTAAATGGCTGACTGTTTCCAGACCAGCAACTGCACTTGGGTGTCAATCAGAAACTGCCATACGGACTTCCGCTTTCCACCAACTTTTTCCTCCTTCAAGACTCAAAACAGAGGCTTCCATAGCATAATTCCGTTTTATTAAGACGTATAAAATGATAAAATTGCACTCGCATGTGTAAAAAGATTATGCGCATATCAACGTAAAATCCTCGGCCGCTCTCTGCCATTTGCGTCTCTGCTGCTGCCACACCCTACCGGTTTCGTCACGTATGACTCATGACGAAACCGGTAGGGCGTGGCTTCAGGTGCGGCGGCAGCAGAGACGCAGATGGCAGAGAGCGGCCGAGGATTTTACGTTGATATGCGCATAATCTTTTTACACATGTGAGTGCAATTTTATCATTTTATATGTCTTAATAAAACGGAATTATGCTATGGAAGCATCTGTTTTGAGTCTTTAAGGAGGAAAAAGTTGGTGGAAAGCGGAAGTCCGTATGGCAGTTTCTGATTGACACCCAAGTGCAGTTGCTGGTCTGGAAACAGTCAGCCATTTAATCTGGTGAGCGTTTAGATGTTCTCTGGTGGTGGTGTGCACACGGAGACAGTGTGGCTATATTAGAGGTGCTCACTGGTGGAGGGTGTCACTCGGTAGTATCGCCTAAACTGGATTACACTATGTGCTTTTCTTGTTCTGCTTGAGTTCCATATAGAGAGAAGCCGGTGAGGAGAGCTGATGCCTGGATCTTAATAAGCGTATTTGCTGATAATTGTGCTATCAGCCACTGGACACCGGTGAGAGTATAACTACTAACTGTGGAACTGTTTGTTATCTGAAAGCCTGGAATTCAGTGTGGTTACTATTGCTGGACTCTAGAGCGGATTGTGCAGATAGGGGATCTATTGGACTTTTACATAATCTAATCAGATACTGGTTGCATGATTGTTATATGATGTTACATTTTGTGCAGTATTGGGAAAGGGTGCAGAGAGCTCATAACCCTAGGTGTATCCACGCAGCTGGAGCGCTGTACACATTACAACATACCACACTAATCTGTTTTACATTTCCATGCGGTAACAGCCTCAGGGCTGGAACCCACTAGAGCGATTAATGATTATTTTGTGTGTGTATTTTGGGAGCGATTCAAAACTTTAGCAATTTCATTAAAACGCTCAGCTAATGTTAATGGATGGGTCAAATTCCACTGGAGCGATTGCGATTACCAAAATCCCTATCGCAGGACATGCAGCATTTTTGAGCGTTAGCATTTCTGCAATGTAAAGTATATAAACACTGGCGTAACAGCTCATGATTCGCTATACAGAGCGATTTTCTAGCGTTTTAAATTACTGCATTCTGTAAAAAAAAAAAAAATAAATAAAAAAAAAATCTATCTATCATCTCCGTGGCTCCATTTTGGGGCCCTGACCAAAAGCAGAGCCACGGATACTAATGTAAAGAATAACGGAGGGAGATCCGGGTTGCCATGCTGGAGGGGGTAGCAGCCAGAAGGGGGCCAGCGGGCACAGCAGTTGGGAAGGGGGGTCGGACACTCACCTGGGTGCCCTCTTTTATGCTACCCCCCCCTTCCGTCCAGCTAGTTTCATTTAATTTAAATCATTTAAGATCAATGTATAAAGCGAGCGGCGAATTTATTTCCTTGCGTTCCACCGCTCACTTCATCACTTCCTGCAATGCTGACCAATGAAGTACAGAGGGCGGAATTGCAGGAAGTGATGGTGAGCGGTGGAACGCAAGGAAGTAAGTTCGCTGCTTGCCTTCTACATTGATTTTAAATGAATGAAAATAGCTGGAGGGGGAAGGGGGGCCCAGGTGACACCCCCTGCTGCCCCCCTTCCTGCCTGCTACCCCCTCCAGCACGGCCAGGGCTGGGGATAAGTTTCCACAGGCTGGAAACGTAGGTTGCAAAAACTAACAACGCAACACGGCCAAAAAGTCATACTGCAGAGTTACCAATGCATACAGCATATACAGTAGAAAATATAGGCAATGAAGAGTATGTTGCCAAGTCATTACTGAGCATGTGCAAACAGTCCAACGCAGCTAATAACGTGTATAACGCACAACATGCAGTACTTTCACTTAACGTGCAGCGTTAGACACCAACACAACGTGTGCACTGGGAACAGGGCATTGATTTTTCATTGCTGTGAGTTATTCTACGTTATGTGTTGGTTTAACGTGTGACTTTAACGTCGCACTGCGAAAGAGCCCTTAGACCTGAGACACACTGAGCATTTTTCTGACCATAAGCAGCACTGTCTGAGCGTTTTTTTTTTTTTGTTTTTTTTTGTTCTTGTTAAAAAAATTGCTCCCATTGACTTCCATTAAAATTAAAATTTGCTGCAATGTTTGTTTTACGTGCAGCTATTGATGTGCAAGTGGGTTACACCAACACTGAGACCATAGTTTACTTTCAGTATTTGGTGTTACCTCTACCGAATGTCCATATCTTATAATTTTGCTTTTTTGTCCTTCATGTATGGTCAGGAAAAGATTCAAGCCTCACTATGTAATAATAATGAAATTCAGTGAAAGTAACAATGAATAAAACTGCTTAAAATATTTTTATACATTTATTTATTCAGCATTTGCCCATTGTAGTAATTTTCCTCATCCTGAAATTACAGGTGGTGACCTCCTTTTTGTGGTGGCTACCCTTTTATCCCTGAGTGGTTTAGTTGTTGCATTAGGTTTCCCAGAACACACTGGGAGAAGAAGGGCACATGGCTAAAACAGCAGGCTATGACATCACTGGGAGGGCGGGGCCACACACCAATATGTAGAACTAGGAAGTGTTACTGAAACCAGAAAGTTTACTGTAAAAGTGTGTATCCTGAATAATTTACTGTGGTCTACAATATGTCATTACAGTTTCTCTTTAAATGGCACTGTCTATGCTTGTATAAAGAGGGGTTCTAGTGCAGAGACTGGCCCTGGAAATCGCACACTAGTGAGAATAGATGGTGCAATGAGCCTATAATTATTCCCTCTCTGTGATATCAAAAGTTAGTTGATCTCTCACATCTCTCTACTCCCTCAGATATGTTAATACATCCTTCCCATACACACAATGCAGCATGGAGGGGCTTCGTGAAGGTCGCAGTGAAGGTGTGGAGGTGTCTGATGGGGTCACACAGGGCATAAAAGGAGATCTGCCCGACCTCATAATCCAGACATATCCTGACTCTGTTACTGGGGGTCTCCTCAGGTAACTGGATCTCTTTCCTGTCTACTCTCACTCCAAATACATGATAATTCCTGTACAAACACCAGGACTTGTTATTGTATCCAATACATGACTGACCACCTCTCCTGGCTATACTGGGGTAACACATCCCAACACTCCAACATGCTGATCTCCCAACATCCACTTCCCAGTAATGTCGCCCAGTGAAGATACTGTGGCTGCTCAACACCTGAGGCTCATCCTGAAATCTTTTTAGTGTTTCAGGGCGATTCTGGCTTCTATCTGACCAGGTTGCAGTTTTTTGGTCATCTGATATACGTAGCCAATTGGCAGCTGTGTTTACATCCAGTAATATGTCTGCAGGTTGTATATAGATCCCACCAGTTACCCCAGATATGATATCAGATAGTCCTGTGTGTAATGTGTGTGAGATGCCGGCCACATCCAGATCCCCTCCATCATGGAGCTGTTTATCATGTCTCTCTCTGTTCTCCGTGTCACACAAGTCACCTGTGTCTGATTCCTGTAAGACAGTCAGTGGGTCAGTCATGTTACACAGCTCCTCAATGTGACGCATCTTCCTGGACAGCTCCTCCTTCTTTATCTCCAGCTGCTGAATTACTTCATCATAGAATTGTGAGATCTGCTCTGCCTGCTTAGTAATATCACTCAGGGTTTTCTCCTCCAGATGCTCCAGATGTCTCTTGAGGTCTTTGAACAGGGCAGTGACTCTCTCTGTTTCACCCTTTGCTTTTTCTTGTGCTTTCCTCCTGCATTCCTCCAGACTCTGGACTCTTTTCTCAGCCTCCTCTGTCTCAGCCATTAGTTTCTGCAGATCATTTCTCAGCTTCTGTTTCTTCTTTTCAGAGGCCTCGTCTAGCATCTCCACCTGGTGTCCCCGATGTTCTCCAGCCAAACTACAGGACACACAGATGTAGGCAGCATCCTCAGTGCAGTAATACTCGAGTATCTTTTTATGGATGGAGCATTTCCTCTTTCCTAGGTCAGTGGTGGGGTCACATAGGACATGTTCTGGTGACTTGCTGTGGACTCTCAGGTGATCATCGCACAAAGAAGCATCACAATGCAAACAGGACATTACGGCAGGTACATCCGAGTCAATGCAGTAAGTACAGCAGACTCTGGGCGACTCCTGATATGGCTGAGTACATGAAGAAGGCCGTATCTTTCTCACAGCAATGTTCCTCCGCCTTGTAGGCCGCTCCATAAACTTTGTTTTACATTCAGGACAGGAATATCCTCCAGACCCCTCCTGTGTATCCAGCACACGATCAATACAGCCCCGGCAGATCTTATGTCCACATTTCAAGATTACAGGATCTGTATTAATGGTCACGCAAACAGGACACTCCAACTCCTTCCTTGGATCAGTAGACGCCATCGCTGGCAGCAGGAAAAGAGAAAATTTCCAGTAGAACCAACAGTGCAACTACAGCAAAAGAAGCGACTGAGTTAATCTTTGGTCTGTACATATACTATAGGAACCTTTTGGACTTTGGCTGCCAACGGTCTGAAATATTGCTTAGAGTACTTCAGTGTAGTGTGTGTTTGGTTTTTATGAGTTGGTTGTCAAGAAATCCACTGCAGATAGCGCCATAGAATGTTAACCAAACCCTTTGTGTGTGAGTGACCACGGTTATCGTAATCTCAGGTGAGAACACTTACTGGACATCAGTTAGCAGCAATGTTTATAACTGAGATGTAAAATGTATTTTTTGTGAGACTTGTTGCTCCACTTGCAATGACTTTTTAAGTTAATTAGAAATTGATTTTCACAAGATGCATTTTCATGAAAATGTGAACTTTCTTGGAATTGTGTATTATCATTATTATTTTCGTCTTTTCTTAAGCTCATAATTTGCTTGTGGAGGAAACTTTTTTTTTTTTTTTTGCCATTCGAAAGGGGTCCTTCAGTGAGGTGGTTCAAATCTGGAATATCTTACCATAGGAAGTAGTTATAGCAAACTCTATGCATATAAAGAGGGCTTGGATGCTTTCCAAGCATTGAAGGGCATCCACGGCTATAATTTTTAGGTAATTCCCGGAAGAGTTGATCCAGGGATTTTATTTGATTCCCATCCGGAGTTGGGCAGGAACTTTTCCCTTTAAGGCTAATTGGCCTAGGCCTTGTAAGGTGTGTGTGTGTGTGTGTGTGTGTGTGTGTGTGTGTGTGTGTGTGTGTGTGTGTGTGTGTGTGTATAGATAGTATATTTTTGCAAACATTCTCATTGAATGCAAAAAATCTGACATTTTTTTTTTTCAGGTGAATTTTGGCAAAGTGAAATGGCCGTATTTGGTCAGTCACCACTGCTCAGTAGATCCTTTACCACAAATGTGCTTTTACAAGTTAGGTGAAAATACATTTATGATTTCCGTAAATGTAAAATTTTGCGTAACTTGTGAAATCACGGTTTAGGAAATTTATAATTATGACCAGAATCTTAATTATGAAAATTCACAAAAGCGAAGTTTCCTGTTACAATCAACACTACTCCTTAGCCCTTTACCACGCCCAGATTCAGGATAATTTTAAGTATGGCTATGGGCAGGCATATGACAGATATGAACCATGTTTCATCATCTTTGTAATTTGGCCATGATGAAGTACCAGCTTGGTCAGAAATACAAAGGCCCTTTACCACTCCCAGATTCTCGATGGTTCTAGATATGGCTATGGGCGGGACTAGACGTACATTCAATGTTTCATCATCTTTGTAACTCAGCTATGACGAAGCAGAGTGCTCTGAAACATGTTGACTCTCCAGTTTGGTTGTGCTTCCTTTTTTTTTATGAAATAAAGTTGTTGATTTTAAGCCCTGAAGTGTAGAGCAGATTCCTTTCTACTTGCATACATTTGGACTTTGCTAAGGGCCCTGTTTACACTGATGGGAAAAACATTGGCCTCAATTCACTAAGCTTATCTCCTGTCTTTAATAACTCTTCTAGAGTTGTTACCATGGTCATAAGGCATGTAGTATTCAGGAAACATTTTACCTCAGGCAAACCTAAAGTTAACTCTTCTGTCTCTTTAATCCTTAAAATAACTCCAGAGTTAGACAGGCTGTTCATTAACTGCGTGTGAAAATAACTACAGAGGAGGTAACTTTTTGTTACCTCCTCTGTAGTTAACTTACCTCCTCTGTAGTTAACTTACCTCCTCTGTAGTTAACTTAACTTAAGGAATGAAGAGATAAGATAACTCTCTCACTGTGTGGAGGTAAGTTTTTTCTCTTGCCTTATTATCTCCAGCATGATCTTAGTGAATTGAGGCCATTGTCTTTAACGGATAGCAGTTAAATGTATTAACAGACGATAAATGCATCCAATGTTATCAGTAGGAAGTGTTTACATTGTCAAAATGAATGCAAATGCAAACAGCCGACCTGCTGCATTTTTCCACAGCCGCAATGCAGAACGCCGACTGCAATCATGAAACAGATGCTATGCCAGCCTACACAAACGCATACCTGTCCCGATTCTGAAGAAATTCTGTCCTGCCATCCCAGCTTGTCCTTTCCCCACTCATCACTGAGACCAGGAAGCATGGGGCCTCCAGGTGGTTTGCAAAAGAACTAATAGGAATCCTTTTGCAACAAAGAAGATTCTCATTAGTTCAGGTGGACCAATGAAAATCCTCCCTGTTGCTAGGTAGGATTTGCACGGTTATTACAAACTAACAGCAAGTTCCATGCTTCCTGGTTGCCAAGCAGGAATGTAGCGGACGAGGAGAAAAGCGACAGAAGTACTAGCGGACGGGTGGGGATGCAAAATGTAGAAGCTACCACTTTTCCCACGGTGCACCAGGGGAAGAGGCGGACCCATCCGCGGAGCAATAGGGGAAGAGGCGGACCCATCCGCGGAGCAATAGCGGAAGAGGCGGACCCATCCGCGGAGCACCAGGGGAAGAGGCGGACCCATCTGCGGTGCACCAGGGGAAGAGGCAGATCCCTGGTTGAGTTCAAGGATATTTATTCTTGAGGAATGCACGAAGCTAGATAAAAAAAAAACAAAAAACCTCCTTTTCAGACAAATAACATTCATATTGCGCTTTTCTCTTGGCTGACCAGAGCTGCAGCCACTAGGATACACCCTATAGGCCGTAGCAGTGTAAGGCCTCAAACCCAGTAGCAGGCTATTACTAAGCGCTTGTGATTGTATTGTAAAAGCTCTTGCTAGTGTGTGTGTGTGTGTGTGAGAGAGAGACTGAAATTTTCGTAATTTCGCATTACTAAAATTACGCATGCGAAAATTTGCGATTACGATGCAAAATTACAGTAGCGTAATTGCCATTAAAATCGTAATTGAAAATACCGTAAGCGTAATTTTCAACGCGTAATTTCGCGTTTCGTTCATGCAGTAATTTCGCATTAAACGCTACCGTAATTTCGCGTTAAACCGTAACGCTCCGTATAATATAAAAAAGCTGCCGATTTTAAGGGTTAATAGCAAAGCCCCCTTAACCTCCTGAGCGGTATGGACGAGCTCAGCTCGTCCATCACCGCCGGAGGCTGCCGCTCAGGCCCTGCTGGGCCGATTTTTATCAAATAAAGTGCAGCACACGCAGCCGGCACTTTGCCAGCCGCGTGTGCTGCCTGATCGCCGCCGCTCTGCGGCGATTCGCCGCGAGCAGCGGCGAAAGAGGGCCCCCCTAGCCGCCTGAGCCCTGCGCAGCCGGAACAAAAAGTTCCGGCCAGCGCTAAGGGCTGGATCGGAGGCGGCTGACGTCAGGACGTCGGCTGACGTCCATGACGTCACTCCGCTCGTCGCCATGGCGACGATCTAAGCAAAACAAGGAAGGCCGCTCATTGCGGCCTTCCTTGTTTATTATGGGCGCCGGAGGCGATCGGAAGAACGCCTCCGGAGTGCCCTCTAGTGGGCTTTCATGCAGCCAACTTTCAGTTGGCTGCATGAAAATTTTTTTTTTTTAATTAAAAAAAAACCCTCCCGCAGCCTCCCTGGCGATCTCAATAGAACGCCGGGGAGGTTAAATGCTAAGAGCCTCAAATTTGGAGAATATATGAGGCTCCCTGCACACTGCAAATCCGTTTTCCGATTCCGATTCCGATTGCGTTTCCGATTCCGATTCCGTTTCCGATTTTCCTTGAATACATTCAACAGAAAAACGGATCAAAAAACGCAGCATGCAGTTAAGATTAAAAATCTGAATCGGAATCGGATGTAAAAACAGATTAAAAATCTGAATCTGAATCTGATTTGCTTGCAGTGTGCAAGAGGCCTTAAGGAGATCAGGAGGAATAAGAGGAAAAATTTTTTTTTTCAAAAAGACCTTATAGTTTTTGAGAAAATCGATGTTAAAGTTTCAAAGGAAAAATGTAAACATTTAAAAACCCGCCGACTTTAACGGTTAATAGCAAAGCCTGCTTAAAGTTTAGGAACACCAAATTCCCAGGGTATATTAAGGGGATCAGTGGGAATAAGAGGAAAAACGTTTTTTTCAAAAAGACCTTATAGTTTTTGAGAAAATCGATTTTTAAGTTTCAAGGGCGAAAATGTCTCTTAAATGCAGAAAATGTCAGGTTTTTTTGCACAGGTAACAATAGTGTATTATTTTCATAGATTCCCCCAAGTGGGAAGAGTTTTACTTACTTCGTTCTGAGTGTGGGAAATATAAAAAAAAAACGACGTGGGGTCCCCCCTCCCAGACCTCTTTAACCCCTTGTCCCCCATACAGGCTGGGATAGCCAGAATGCAGAGCACCGGCCGCGTGGGGCTCCGCACCCTGACTATACCAGCCCGGATGGTCCATGGATTGGGGGGTCTCGGAAGGGGAGGGGCAGCCAAGCTTTCCCCTCCCCCTCCGAGCCCTTGTCCAATCCAAGGACAAGGGGCTCTTCTCCACCTCCGATGGGCGGTGGAGGTGGAGGCCGCGATTTCCTGGGGGGGAGGTTCATGGTGGAATCTGGGAGTCCCCTTTAAAAAGGGGTCCCCCAGATGCCCACCCACCCCCCCCTCCCAGGAGAAATGAGTATAGAGGTACTTGTACCCCTTACCCATTTCCTTTAAGAGTTAAAAGTAAATAAACACACAAACACTTAGAAAAAGTATTTTAATTGAACAAAAAACATAACCACGAAAAAAGTCCTTTAATATTCTTAATTAACCATTAATACTTACCTGTCCCTTTAAATAAATGATCCCTCGAAATAGCCTCGGAAATGTTCTATCAGTTACAATGTAACAAAGTTATTACAATGTAACAACTTTGTTACATTGTAACTACGCCGCACCCGACGTCACTCGCCGCCGCCGCATACGCGTCTTCGCTGCACAGATTCCCGACAGAGCTCTGAGCTATATAGCTCAGAGCTCTGAGAAGCATCTTTGTATTTTGGCTCCAAGGAGCCCCATTGGTCCTCAAATCAAAAGGAACCCCATTGGTCTGCTAAGGACCAATGGGGCTCCTTGGAGCCCAAATACAAAGATGCTTCTCAGAGCTCTGAGCTATATAGCTCAGAGCTCTGTCGGGTCCGTGCAGGACGCTAAGTCCCCGCCGGCTCCGCTGCCCTCCCCGCCTCTCCCACATGTCACCCACATGTCACTCACATGTGGGTGACAGATGTGGGCGGGGTGGACAGCGGGAGCTGCGGGGACTTAGCGTCCTGCACGGACGCTTAATTGCTGCGGCGGCTGAGCGGCGAGTGACGTCGGGTGCGGCGTAGTTACAATGTAACAAAGTTGTTACATTGTAATAACTTTGTTACATTGTAACTGATCATAGAACATTTCCGAGGCTATTTCGAGGGATCATTTATTTAAAGGGACAGGTAAGTATTAATGGTTAATTAAGAATATTAAAGGACTTTTTTCGTGGTTATGTTTTTTGTTCAATTAAAATACTTTTTCTAAGTGTTTGTGTGTTTATTTACTTTTAACTCTTAAAGGAAATGGGTAAGGGGTACAAGTACCTCTATACTCATTTCTCCTGGGAGGGGGGGGTGGGTGGGCATCTGGGGGACCCCTTTTTAAAGGGGACTCCCAGATTCCACCATGAACCTCCCCCCCAGGAAATCGCGGCCTCCACCTCCACCGCCCATCGGAGGTGGAGAAGAGCCCCTTGTCCTTGGATTGGACAAGGGCTCGGAGGGGGAGGGGAAAGCTTGGCTGCCCCTCCCCTTCCGAGACCCCCCAATCCATGGACCATCCGGGCTGGTATAGTCAGGGTGCGGAGCCCCACGCGGCCGGTGCTCTGCATTCTGGCTATCCCAGCCTGTATGGGGGACAAGGGGTTAAAGAGGTCTGGGAGGGGGGACCCCACGTCGTTTTTTTTTTTTAATATTTCCCACACTCAGAACGAAGTAAGTAAAACTCTTCCCACTTGGGGGAATCTATGAAAATAATACACTATTGTTACCTGTGCAAAAAAACCTGACATTTTCTGCATTTAAAAGACATTTTCGCCCCTTAAAACTTAAAAATCGATTTTCTCAAAAACTATAAGGTCTTTTTGAAAAAATTTTTTTCCTCTTATTCCTACTGATCCCCTTAATATACCCTGGGAATTTTGGTGTTCCTAAACTTTAAGCAGGCTTTGCTATTAACCGTTAAAGTCGGCGGGTTTTTAAATGTTTACATTTTTCCTTTGAAACTTTAACATCGATTTTCTCAAAAACTATAAGGTCTTTTTGAGAAAAATTTTTTTTCCTCTTATTCCTCCTGATCTCCTTAATATATTCTCCAAATTTGAGGCTCTTAGCATTTAAGGGGGCTTTGCTATTAACCCTTAAAGTCGGCGGCTACCTAACATTGATACATGCGTCAACTCTTCCGCTTCGGGAGCATGACCATACGCATTAATTTCGTAATACCCGTTGCAATGCGAAAATTACGCGAAAATTACGCTTAAGCGAAATTTCGCGAAATCCTTCTTCATTACGATTATGTACTTACGGCCATAAACGTAATTACACTAATTACGCAAAATTTCGCGACATCGGAATTACTCCATTACGCTTATCTAGATAGATAGAGAGATATAAAATCCCCCATAGCATTGCATTGGCAAGAGCTTTTCAAATCACTAGTGATGAGAAAAGGCGGCTAGTGGGTTTGAGCCCTTAACGGAATCCTCAGGGGAAAAAAAAAATCAGCTTTACTCACCTGGGGCTTTCTCCAGCCCCTTGCAGCCGACTGTGCAGTAAATGGTGGGCAACGAGGCCGTGATTGACAGCGGTGCTTGATGCAGGAGCAGTAAGGATGGCCTCAGGGTTGGCCTTTGCACCGTGCGGGGAACCCGGGACGGCAGCGGAGTCAGTGTGGGACAGTCAGCTGCAAGGGGCTGGAGAGAGCACCAGGTGAGTAAAGCTGTTTTTCTTTTTTTTTTTTTTTCGCTGATGATTCCTCTAAGGAGTCTTGCCCAAGGTCTTCTCACTGAATAGATGCTGGCTCACAGGAAGAGCCATGAATATAACCCATGTCTCCTGTGTCAGAGGCAGAGCCCTGTACACTATCCTGTCACTACTGGATAATGTAACAGGATAGTGCGGCAGGTTGAATAAGCAACACCCTCTCAATGAATCCGATGTTCCTTTCCCGGATACGTATCCAGCAGTGGACTCTTCAGTCATGTGATTAGCCAATCATATGACGCTTCTGCTGCACCATATGGTTTCCTTTAAAGCACAGGTGTGGAACTCCAGGCCTGGAGGGCCAGATCCATGCCAGTGTTTAGGATTGACTGAGAAAGAGAGGAATGTGGTCCATCAGATAGACCACACCTTTTCTGATTCAGTCCCATCATTTTTTTTTTTTTTTTATTTCAATTTTTAGCTTCTTGTACCATTTTGTAAGAAAATACAAAACATGCGAAAGAAAGATGAAATGCTTATCGACAGGAGATATAACTGTTACATATCTATGGGAGGATAAACCTTAGTACAAAGGGAAATATAATAAATGAAGCGCAATAACAACCCCCTGAAGTATCCTTGCTAAATGTGGTCAGCTGCACGAGAAAGTATTTGAGTTGACAATGAAGGAAACCTTATGTTGGGGTCTAGATAGATCTAATTTCTGCACTAGCGACAGGCATTGCCATCCTGTGACGGATAGTGCAGATTTTTTTTCTTTTGTTTATTGAAGAGAGTTGAGTAAATGGTAAGTCCCATCAATTTCACCTGTGTCAAAAATGACCTCGGCCCTCGAAGGACCAGTTAGACATCCCTGCTTTAAAGGACTTATGAGGCAAAGGCCATAAAAATAAAATAAAAAAAAGTTAGCTACCTGGCTCAGCTTGTAAGGCACGGAGGACGCCGTCCGCGCCCTCCGTGCCGTTCCGCCTGGTCCCCGCCGCTGCACAGCCCCCCGAACGGTCCCCGACCGCGCGGCCCGGGTCGGGCTCCCCAGCCTGTACCAAGATGGCCGCCGGAGCTGGCCGCGGCTGCGCAGTCCGCATAGCCGCGAGTGCGGCTGCGCAGCTCTAAGGTCAACCCCCCGATCCACGCTACTGTTGCGTGGATCGGGGGGTTGGCCTTAGAGCTGCGCAGCCGCACTCGCGGCTATGCGGACTGTGCAGCCGCGGCCATCTTGGTACAGGCTGGGGAGCCCGACCCGGGCCGCGCGGTCGGGGACCGTTCGGGGGGCTGTGCAGCGGCGGGGACCAGGCGGAACGGCACGGAGGGCGCGGACGGCATCCTCCGTGCCTTACAAGCTGAGCCAGGTAGCTAACTTTTTTTATTTTATTTTTATGGACTTGGCCTCGTAAGTCCTTTAAGGCTACTTTCACATGAGGACGCTGCGCTTTGATGTGACATTAAAGTCACACAGCAAACTAACAACGCAACGCGGCCAAAAAGTCGCAATGCAGTGTTACCAACGCATATAGCATATACAGTAGAAAATATAGGCAATAAAAAGTATGTTGCTAAGTCATTACTGAGCATGTGCAAACAGTCTAACGCAGCTAAAAACGTGTATAACGCGCAGCATGCAGCACTTAACATGCAGGGTTAGACACCAACGCAACGTGTGCACTGTGAACAGGCCATTGATTTTTTTATTGCTGTGAGTTACTCTGCGTTACGTGTTGGTTTAATGTGCGACTTTAACGTCGCACTGTGAAAGAGCCCTAAAGCAAATCTGTGGCGAATTAAAAAAGTCAAACCAAATATACATGCCTATGGAGAGGGAAGTATCTGCACCTGTCCTCTATCGGTGTCCTGGTTCCAGTGTTGTCCCTCATTCAAATTTGGCTCCTCCAAGAGCCCCCGGAAGGCCTCAGAATCACTTGTGTACCTGAGGGCTTTGTGCAGACGTGTGCTCGCGCCTGCACAGTGCGGAGCCGCCCATCTTCAGAAGCACTTGTGTACCTTAGGGCTTTGTGCAGGCATGTGCTCGCTCATGAGCAGTGCGTAGCCACCCGTCTTCAGAAGCACTTGTGTATCCGAGGGCTTTGTGCAGGCGTGTGTTCGCTTATGCACAGTGCGTAGCCACCTGTCTTCAGTAGCACTTGTGTACCCGAGTGCTTTGTGCAGGCGTGTGCTCGCTCTCGCTCACGCACAGTGCGTAGCCACATGTCTTCAGAAGCACTTGTGTACCCGAGGGCTTTGTACTGGCGTGTGCTCGCTCATGCACAGTGCGTAGCCACCCGTCTTCAGAAGCACTCGTGTACCTGAGGGCTTTGTGCAGGCGTGTGCTCGCTCATGAGCAGTGCGTAGCCACCCGTCTTCAGTAGCACTTGTGTACCCGAGTGCTTTGTGCAGGCGTGTGCTCGCTCTCGCTCACGCACAGTGCGTAGCCACATGTCTTCAGAAGCACTTGTGTACCCGAGGGCTTTGTACTGGCGTGTGCTCGCTCATGCACAGTGCGTAGCCACCCGTCTTCAGAAGCACTCGTGTACCTGAGGGCTTTGTGCAGGCGTGTGCTCGCTCATGAGCAGTGCGTAGCCGCCCATCTTCAGAAACACTTGTAGCCACCCATCTTCAGAAGCACTTGTGTACCTGAGGGCTTTGTGCAGGCGTGTGCTCGCTCATGCGCAGAGCGTAGCCACCCGTCTTCAGAAGCACTTGTGTACCCGAGGGCTTTGTGCAGGCATGTGCTTGCTCATGCGCAGTGCGTAGCCGCCCATCTTCAGAAACACTTGTATACTCGAGGGCTTTGTGCAGGCGTGTGCTCGCTCATGCACATTGCGTAGCCACCCGTTTTCAGAAGCACTTGTGTACCCGAGGGCTTTGTGCAGGCGTGTGCTCGCTCATGCACAGTGCGGAGCCGCCAGTCTTCAGAAGCACTTGTGTACCCGAGGGCTTTGTACAGGCGTGTGCTCGCTCATGCACAGTGCGTAGCCGCCCGTCTTCAGAAGCACTCGTGTACCTGAGGGCTTTGTGCAGGCGTGTGCTCGCTCATGCACAGTGCATAGCCGCCCGTCTTCAGAAGCACTTGAGGACACAAGCTTCCAAAGCCTTCTGAGGGCCCCTGAATACCTGGAGTATGGGGGCCAGCGGTAGAACAAGAGTGCCGAGTGAGGACAGGGAAGGCTCTATAGGAACCAGAGCACTCCTTCGCCATAGGTACTGTAAGTATATGATTTTTTTAAATTATTATTTTGGTTCAGTATTACTTCAAAGATTCTTTAGATAAAAATATTGAAAAGGATATCAAGACAGAAAATCTATCTAGCAACAGGTGGTGCCTATAAACTCACCCTTGGGTTGCCGTCCATCGCAAAAGCTGTTAAAGTGCACCTGAGATGACCTGCAAAAGAAAATGTATACATACCTGGGGCTTCCTCCAGGCCTATGCGGGCTGATCAGTCTCTCGGCGTCCTCCTTCGCTGCTTACATTCTCCGCTATGGATCCCGGTAAGTGGCTCAATCGACGCAGGTGCAGAACACAATGGGGCGGGCGGGCGTGCATACTGCACTCTCTCTCGCTTACTTACCAGAACACATAGCGGAGAATGTAATAAGCAGCGGAGGACACTGAGGGACTGATCAGCCTGCATAGGGCTGGAGGAAGCCCCAGGTATGTATACATTTTCTTTTGCAGGTCGTCTCAGGTTCTCTTTAAGCTATAGACCAATGACGTGGAGTCACCTACTGATGAAGGTTTAGATAAGGAGCAGCTTGTCCCTCTGTAAGAAAAACTTGAACTTACCAGCAAATTTACTGATGAAACAGCTCTTGGTTTCTAAGGGCTGATTCAGACGGATGGCCACCAATGTTCCTCCTCAGCGTTTACCGCTAGGTATCCCCGGCACCATGACTGGGATGGAGGACATTCATCTCAAGTAACATTGTCAGTTGCTCCAACATGTCGTCAATTAAGATGCTGCATGGAGTTGGTGATGTTTATGGTTACATTTAGGGCCCGTTTCCACTATCGCGAATCTGCATGCCTTTCCTGCATGCAGATTCGCACAGCCAATACAAGTGGATGGGTCTGTTTCCACTTGTCAGTTTTCCTGAGCATTTTTCTGTGCAGGATTTTTCTGCACGGCAGAGCCCTCAGAATTCGCCTGCGTGTGGAATGCATGCGAATCACCGCTAATGCATTTAATAGGGAAATCGCCTGCGGCTTTGGTATGCGAATTTTCATGCGAATTCGCATGGAAATCAATGGAATCTGTATGCGCATTTTTACTGCGCCGATTCGCACCGCACAAGTGGAAACGGGCCCGTTTCCACTTGCACGGTGGGAATCTCCGCGGTGAAAACTGGCATGCGGATGCGAATTTCGCATGCAGTTATATGCACATTTTCATGCAAATTTGCATACGATTTTGCATGGATAATGATGTATGCGAATATAACCATGGCAGTACCTGTGTGCTTTTCTATTGATTCCATGTGAAATTGTATGCGAATTCGCATGAAAATTCGCATACCAATACCGCTATGCAAATTCCCTATTAAATGCATTGTATGCGATTCACATAGCGGTATGCAAATTCTGATGGCTCTGCCGTACAGATTTTTTTTTTTTTTCTGCACAGAAAAACGCAAAGGAATCCTGACAAGTGGAACAGTCCTATTCACTTGTATTGGCTATGCGAATTTGCATGCGTCAAACGCATGCAAATTCGCGATAGTGGAAACGGGCCCTAAGTGGCGTAGCAATGGGGGATGCAGATGACCAGAGGTTACGACTGCACCGGGGCCCTTGGACCAGAGGAGTCCCTGAGGGGCCCTCCCTCAACCACAGTATTAGCTCTCTGTTGGTCCTGTGCTGCTAATGATCACTTCTATAGATGCTTTAAATACTAGTAATCATTAGCAAACCTGTTGCCCACCCCCTCATTGTACCTCTGACACTGCGGTTGTCCTTGGCAGGTTTTGGTGCGCTGTATCAATTATGTATAGGCTTGGAGGGGCCCAATGTAAAACTTGCAGTGGGGCCCAGAGCTCTTTAGGTATACCACTGGTTACATTCCCCTCCCTTAGGGCTCTAAACACAATGACAAATGTTTTTCTGTGCAGTACCAGAAAAGCATTTGGTTTTTGTTGAAACCAATCATCTCTGAACTGCCCCTTAAAGGTATACGGAGGCTGCCATATGTATTTCCTTTTAATCAATACCAGTTGCCTGGCAGCCCTGCTGGTCTATTTCTCTGCAGTAGTATCTGAATAACACCAGAAACAAGCATGCAGCTAGTCTTGTCAGATCTGACTTTAAAGTCTGAAACACCTGATCTGCTGCATGCTTGTTCAGGGGCTATGGCTAATAGTATTAGAGGCAGAGGATCAGCAGGGCTGCCAGGCAACTGGTATTGCTTAAAAGGAAATAAATATGACAGCCTCCGTATACCTCTTACTTCAATTCCCCTTTAAAGAGAACCCGAGGTGTGTTTAAATAATGTTATCTGCATACAGAGGCTGGATCTGCCTATACAGCCCAGCCTCTGTTGCTATCCCAAACCCCACTAAGGTCCCCCTGCACTCTGCAATCCCTCATAAATCACAGCCGTGCTGTGAGGCTGTGTTTACATTTGTAGTGTCAGTCTCAGCTGCTCCCCCGCCTCCTGCATAGCTCCAGTCCCTGCCCCCGTCCCTTCCCTCCAATCAGCAGGGAGGGAAGGGATGCAGGCGGGGACTGGAGTTCTGCAGGAGGCGGGAGAGCAGCAGACTGACACTATAGAGATAAACACAGCCAGCTCTGACAAGCTGTATGTCAGCAGCGTGGCTGTGATTTATGAGGGATTGCAGAGTGCAGGGGGACCTTAGGGGGGTTTGGGATAGCAACAGAGGCTGGGCTGTATAGGCAGATCTAGTCTCTGTATGCAGATAATATTCTTCAAACCCACCTCAGGTTCTCTTTAAAGAGACTCTGAAGCATCCCAAAATTGCACCTTTTATTTACCAATTCTCTTAAGCAGTATAACCCAAGCTAAAACGCTGCATCCCTGGGGCAGAACGAGGGGTTTATACCCCCCAAATACCAGAGGGCAAAATCCAAGACTTTTAAAGTTGTGGATTTTGCAGCCCGGGGAGGCAGAGCTTTGGGCTGCAGCTCTGCCTCCATGTGCGTCAATCCTCACGGATTGACGCAGTGAAAGAAGACTGAGAGGGGTGGGGAGAGGTGCCGATCAGCGGGGATTGACGCGCCTAGAGGCAGATCTACAGCCCAAAGCTCTGCCTCTACACGAACACGCTCCCCGATTTTTAGCCCTGGGGATTCGGGGGTATAAGACCCTCGTTCTGCCGTGGGAATGCGTCCAGGGATGCTCGAATACCCCCTTTTACTGTTCGAGTTGTCGCGAATTCGGGTTCGTGAAAATCCGGATTCGGTCGGGATCATGACTACGTGAACAAATTTGAATCCGCGTTTGCCTCACGATTACGACGGAATCCTGAATCACGAGTCGTGATCATGAATGGCCTTTAAATTGCTTGCAAAACTTTTTAAGGTAAATGATGCATAAAGCGTCATGTTTTCTTAAAGAAAAAACGAAATGAATTATGTGTGGTGTTATAATTTAAAAAAAAATAATTTTTTTTTTTTTGATGGAAAACATTTGTCTTCTCCTTCTTCTTCTTCATAGCTAAATTTGGATGTCATCCAATGGTTACCGCGCGTGCGCATGCAAATTCGTGATTGTGGATTTTCGCAGTGATCACGACCGAATTCTCGCTAATCATGAATTGACGCAAATTCAAAATCCGTGATCAGTATTGATCACGGATTCAGAATTTTCCCGAATTTGAAGCCAAAAAATGCTCGTGATCACGGGTAATCCGTGATCACAAGGTGCTTGAGAGCAACCCATTTTAGCTTGGGTTATACTGTTTAAGAGAATTGGTAGATAAAAAGTGCATTTTTGGGACGTCTCCTTAAGGTGGCCACACAAGATACAATAAAATGATCCCATTTTACAGCAATTCGATAAATATAATCGGATCTCATTGCCCCCCCCCCCCCCAACAACCCCCCCCTCCCAAAAGTTTTTCTTTTTCATTCGGCTGAAAAATCAGATCGGATTTCCCTGTGTTTGTTTGTTTTTGCTTTGTTTTTTATCGACCTGGAATGCTGGAAATCTCTCTGCAATGTTTCTAAAGATTGTATGGTGTGTGTTTGTCAGTTAATTAATATACACACCCTTTTCTCCAATCATTTTTATCATAATTGGGGAAAAATTGAACTGGCAATTTACAAGCCAGGATTGCAGCAGGGAGTGGCTGAAACAGCACAGAGGGGCCCAGGAGAACATAATGAATAGAATGGTATGCTTTTTATTGTAAGAATTTTACAGTACAGATTCTCTTTAATGGGTACCCGAGCCAAAGCTCAGGTACAAATTTGTATACTTGCCTAAGGAGAGGGAAGCCTCTGGATCCTAATGAGGCTTCCCATGGTGTCTTTTGGTTCCCTGTTGCCACTCGCAGACCTTCCAAAGATTATCGACTAGGGTTTGTCAGAAATCTGATCGGGGGTGCGCTCATCCTTAAAGGACACCCGAGGCGAAAATAAACTAATGAAATAAACTATTGTATCTATCTATCCTTCTTCCTTTTAAGATATTCCACAGTTTTATTTTGTTAAAATTTACTTTTTTAGTTTTAACTGTTTTATTGTTTACTCAATGACACATTAATTGAAGTATGCCAGAGCTAAAATCTATGAACTATTGACCCTTTTTTAAACCTCTTTCCTGCTCTCAGAAGCAATTTTCTGCTAGGAAAGTGTTTTTATAGTTTGAATTTCTTATCAGTGAGGGTCACACTGTAGTCACTTCCTGTCTGAGTCAGCCACTTACATACCTGATATTTAACTCTTTCAGGTAGAGAAAGGAAAAATGAACACTGCATAGTTATTTGTGTGCTAGGTACTGTGCATACCCACGTCTATCTCATCATGTCACATGTCACCTTGGGTATCCTTTAACCACTTAAGCCCTCGGTCGTTTTCACTTAATGCATCCGAGCAATGTTCACCTCCCATTCATTAGCCTATAACTTTATCACTACTTATCACAATGAAGTGATCTTTATCTTGTTTTTTCCGCCACCAATTAGGCTTTCTTTGGGTGGTACATTTTGCTAAGTGCTACCTTACTGTAAATACATTTTAACAGTAAGAATAAGAAAAAAACTGAAAAAATTCATTATTTCTCAGTTTTCAGCCATTATAGTTTTAATATAATACATGCTTCCATAATTAAAACCCACGTATTGTATTTGCCCATTTGTCTCGGTTATTTCACTGTTTAAATTATGTCCCTATCACAATGTATGGCGACAATATTTTATTTGGAATTAAAAGAGCATTTTTCCGTTTTGCATCCATCACTATTTACAAGCTTATGGGAAAAAAATGGAAATATTTCATCTTTACATAGATATTTAAAAAGCTTAGACCCTTAGGTAAATGTGTTTTTTTTTTTTTTTTTTTTTTTTTTTATTAAACATTTTATGTGGGTATTTTTGGGAGAGTGGGATGTAAATCGTATTTGATTTGGGTAAATATATGTGAATTTTTTTTTTACAGTTAGATGTAGTTTTACTTTTTGGCCACAAGATGGCAACCTTGAGTTTGTTTACATGACGTCGCTCTAAGCGTAACATGTACGCTTAGAGGGACATAGGAGTCCGAGAGAAGCTGTCGCTTTTTCTGCGACGGAGAGGAATCGGTGATCGGGCACCACGGCCCGATTCATTGATTCCTGGGCTAACGATCCGCGTCCGGGAGCACGCGTGCACTCGGCCGTGGGAGCTCACATGTCCTCCTTGACGTAGAGGAGGGCAAAGTGGTTCAACATGAGGACATACTGCATCTGTGGGGGTACAGCCATGCCTGCTCAGTAACCCAGAGCTGCTCATGCTACTGCAGAGGCCCAGCCATGCTTGAATCACTGTAGCATGGCCACACTCATTCCAGAAGAGGAGTGTAGCCACAATCCAGCTGGAGGGTTCATGAGCGGGGG
Source organism: Hyperolius riggenbachi (assembly GCF_040937935.1). Classification (NCBI taxonomy): domain Eukaryota; kingdom Metazoa; phylum Chordata; class Amphibia; order Anura; family Hyperoliidae; genus Hyperolius; species Hyperolius riggenbachi. The sequence goes on along the minus strand of NC_090647.1, from coordinate 22,076,723 downwards.
ACCAGAGGACAGCGTGGGAAGCCTCATTAGGATCCAAAGCCTTTCCTCTCATTAGGAAAGTACATGTTTCTGAACCTGAGCTTCATCTTGGGGTTTCTTAAACCACTTAAAGGGAACCTAAACTGAGAATGATATGGATTTTTCCTTTTAGAATAATACCAGTTGCCTGACTCTCCCTCAACAAGCAGGCAGATCAGATGCTCTGACTGAAATCAGACTGGATTAGCTGCATGCTTGTTTCAGGGGTGTGGTTCAGCCACTATTGCAGCCCGAAAAATCAGCAGGAAAAAACAGCAACTGGTATTGTTTAAAAAGAAACATCCATATCCCTCTCAGTTTAGGTTCCCTTTAAGCCTATCTGGACGAGTATTTTTGTCCAGATAGGCGCAGCTAAAGGCAAACTGGACGAGTATTCTCGTCCAGTTTGCAAACAGCAGTACCTGCAGGGTGTGCGGGGCTGTGGCCCGCGCACCCCGGATGTTTTCCATTTCGTCGATTAGGAAAGAGAAAGAAAGCTTCTCCGAGCCAATCAAAATGCCTGTGATGGGGTAAAGTTGTATTTTTCACATGTTTGTAAAGCTGATGTATTAACTTAAAGAACTGACGAGTTTATGTAATGAGCTTGAGGTTGTGGTAGTAAGGCGTGGCCACTGTCTAGTTAATGACCACCACGCCCCCCATCAAAGGGGTGTGGTCCTGTGCTATTATAAATGTATGTGTTGGGATGGTTTTCATTTTACACCTGATGAAGAACCGTGAAGGTTCGTAACATGTAGTGTTGCTCCACCACCATTATACGCTTTAATTAGCAAGCCTTTTGCGTGCCGACTCTTCACTATTCGCTGGTCTTTGCTCTCAGGGGGGTGACCTGAGCGAGGCGTAGCACCGGCAGTGTAAGGAATAGTTTCCTGAATTGGTTCCAGGACTGTGACTTGTCACATTGTGTGATGAATGGACATGACCCCGATCAGAGGCCATGGCCATTCATAAGAATGTTTTGTTTTTTTCTTACTTCATTCACGTTCAAACACTTCCTTGTACACCAAGGAGTGTTTATCACCATCTGATGGGGAAAAGTGAAACAACCCTGCACAGATTTGTTTGTTTAAAAAACAAACAAACAAAAACCAATAATCTCATGACATACATATTAAAAAAAAAAGATAAGTCGCTAAGGCAACTATTGATGGATTTTTTTTTTGTTTTTAAATTGTTTGCTTGGTAACTGGGGGAAGTGGAGGGGGCTTTAGAAGTGATTTAATAATATTAATTTTAGTAGATAAGGGCTTACAATTGATGGGACAAAAAAAGAAAAAAAAAAACACTAAAAAATACACCTTTATTTCCAAATAATATATTGTCGCCATACATTGTACTAGGAACATAGTTTAAATGTTGTGATAGCCAGGACAAATGTGCAAATAAAATGGGTGGATTTCATTTATAGTAGCATTGCTTATTTTAAAACTATAGGGGGTGAAATTGGAGAAATAGTGTATTTTTTGTGTGTGTATTTGCCTTTCAAAATGCATTGAAAAAAAGTATTGCTCCCAAAAAGCTTAATTTGTGGCAACAAAACAAGCTATAGATCATTTACATGTGATGAGTAGTGATAAAGTTATTGGTGAATGAATGGGAAGAGCGCCGACAGGGGAAAATTAGTATTATGGTAGAGAACAGAGGCGCCAAAAGGATAAAAACAATATTTAAAAGTTTTAAAATTATTGCTTAGGAGGCAGTGGTGGACTCACCTCCCACAAGCAGACACAACAACTGTGTATTCACAAAAGGGACATTTATTGGTATACTCCAAATAAGGTCGCAACGCGTTTCGCAGGTCAAACCCGCTTCATCAGGCAATTATAGGAAGGAGCACACAACTGGGGGTAAGAGGCAACACATTTGTACAAATCCTGAACAGACTGCATATCAATAAACAAATATTTGTATGATGGAATTCACTGGTGTGATTTAAATTAACGGGAAGAGGTGGCTAATTATTGTATTTTGGGGGTGGAGGGGGGGGCGGGGAGAGGGGGGGGGGGGAAAAGGACGGAGGGCCGGGGGGGGGGGGATGGGGAAAGATTTGGAGATGGGAAATGGGAGGGGGGGGGAAGAAGGGTGGGGGGGGTTTGTTTTAGGGGGAAGAAAGATAGTGGTAATTTTAAGTATTACATCATAGCATTAATATTCATAAACATAATCATAAACATAATCAAACGTTAATCTCAAGCATGTGGCGAGATACTTTCATAACATACAGTAAACAGTATCATAATTCATATATATATATTTTTTTACCCATACATATGTGTATTGGGAGCGGTTAGCCTACATGAAATAGTGCAAAGGAGTTCAGGGCTGGCAATAGTACATTGGGTATTTAAGAAAGACATGCAGAGTAATTTCTAGAAGACACATAATGAACAAGCATCAAAACAGATTCACTTACCAGCAGTATGTCCAGATAGCACCTGGCACCTCAGTGGCCAAGTAGTACTGAACTGCTGTTTATATAGTGTTGAACTCCTCCCCTTAGCTAATTGGAATGTGGGGAGGGCACTTAGTTACGTCATTACGCATGTGTACATGCGTATTTTGATGCGTAATGGCAGTGGCTGGATAGTGTACTGGCTAAGGGTGCTGCCTTTGACATGGGAGACCAGGGTTCAAATCCCGGCCGAGTCAAGTACCCATCCAATAAGGAATTCAAGGCAAGACTCCCTAACAATGCAGGGTGGCCTCTCGAGCGCGTCCCTGTGGCTGCAGCTTTTGAGTGCTTTGAGTCTGACAGGAAAAAAGCGCTATGCAAATGTTTGGATTATGGATTATTATTAATGGCGGTCAAGGATTTCGTATGCGTACATGCGTATTTTGACGCGTAATGGCGTATATGGATTGCATATTGTCAATGCGCGATGAAAAAAGGGGCGCATGCGTACTAGCATGATGCCATGCGTACGGTGGCATGGAATGGGAATGTGGCGTATATTTGAACGTGTTGGAATGCGGAACCATTGCTCAAAATAAGAGAACCACTATTTAATATTAATACATTTCAGGTTACTTGATCTGACAGTATATACCATTGTGGCTGTACAATTATATGCAATTATTGTCATACGATTTGCTCTGCATTGCAACAGTACTATCTATCAATGTAAACGCATATACATGTAAAAATGAGTAAAATTGATAATACAAATAAAAAAATATAAAAGGTTCCGACTAGCCAACTAAAACATAGAGTATGGATAAAAACATGATCACGTTGGAATACTAAGCATAACGTTCTTAACATAAATACGCTCAAAAACAATTATAAAAATGAGCTAAAAACCCAAGAGGAATATAATAGTAAATAAAATAAATAAAAGATTATAAAAACTCGAACTTATAACACAGACCGATAAAAGAGGCGACTAAGTTAAAATAATATTGGAATGTTATGATCAGTGAATTTTTTCTAGTTGTTCGTTGAGTCCCTCCGGAATGAGAGTCCTCAGTATTTGTATCCAGAACATTTCTCTCGCTTTCAGTATTTCAAAAGCATTGTGCTGTTGTGGGTTAATGGATTCTATAAGTGTTATACGGAATAAAGTGGGGTCATTGTGATGGTGAGTGCCGAAGTGTCTCGAGACGCTGTGAAGGGGAAAGTTTTTCAGTATGTTTCTTTTGTGTTGTCCAATTCGGCTGCGTGCTGGTTGTGTGGTACGGCCCACGTACTGGAGGTGACACGGGCAGGAGATCACATATATGATATATCTTGAAGTACAGGTAATCGGGTGTTTAATTGTATAGTTTGTTTTGGTGGCATTGGAGCAGAATGAGGTGGTGATATTGATAAATGGGCAAGCTTTGCATCTAGTATTATTGCATGGAAAACAGCCCGGGGAGTGTGCAACGTTTGGAATTGAGTTGGATATTTGTGTACGAAGTTTGCTGGGTGCTAGTAAGTTGCGCAAGTTGGGGGCTCTTCTAAAGGTGATTTGAGGTTTTTGTGGGATAGATTGTCGCAGATAAGGGTCTTGTAGTAGAATATCCCACCTATTCGTTAGAATTGACCGGATCTGTGGGTGTTGGGCATTGTATCGTGTGATGAATCGGGGGCAGTCCACGCTAAGTGGCTTAGTGAGGAGCTGAGTTGGGTTGTGCGATGGAGTTGTTTTGGCTTTAAATTTCGCATCCTTGATAAGCTTTTTGGGGTATTTTCGTGCCAGAAATTTGTTAGTGAGTAAACCTGATTGTGTGTTGTAGTCTGAGATGTCTGTACAATTTCTGTATATCCTTCTAAATTGACTATATGGTGTGTTAATGGTCCAGGGGCGATGGTGAAAACTTTCAAAATGTATATAATTGTTAGCATCTACCGGTTTGAAGTATGTTTTGCACCCCCCAACTGCTCCTTTGCCAGGTAGACCACCTGCACATCCACAACCCCGCCCAGTACCACTTATGAGTCTCACCATACCGCCACCCCCCACCAGATATCCACCATACCCACCCCCGCCGTTTTTTCCACCACCACCGGTCCCACCACCAACCAACACACCTAATATCACCCCCACCCCAATTACCAATAATACAACAGCGATAATCACAACTAACAAATTCACGGCTTCCACTCCCCCTCCGAACAGTTTCAATTATAACACAGGACCAACAATAATAGCGAAACCACAACGCCAAAACAAAAAACTAACCATTGCCAACACACACCCCAAACAAAACAAGTCAGTTACCTCGACCCCCCGTACTGGAGGTGACAAACCAGCTACTCGAATACCTCTAATGAATCCAAACTTCAACTTCTCCGGTAAAGATGCCCCATTGTCTTTGTTACCTACAAATTCATCCAAAACAGTTGAACCCAGAATGAGTGACAATCCCTCCCCTACTATACTAGAATCAGAGCACAATTCACCAATCCGACCTTCACAGTTAAGTATATATGACTCCGAACCCACCACTCCCAACCCCTCCGCAAGCGACAGCCCCCGACCAATCCCAATGACCAATCAAGCTCCTACAACCCCTCACATTGAAAATGATAATAGTTCAGAACAGCCAACTACATTCATTCAAACTTCCATTGAAACTTTTTTCCAACCCAACATGAATGGCCCCACCACCCCACACACCACCAACACCAATGCTGATACTACTCTTACATCCTCTTTTTTAGACCTACCTACCACACTATCCCAGAACGTGTTAGCTACCCAACTACCCAGTCCGATAGCGTCTCGGACCATATTCAAACCAAAGAAAAAAAAAAAGACCCCTACCCGACTCCGAAAAAGGGGGAAACGCGGTAAAAGAAAAACGAGGAAAACACTAACCACAACCAATCCCACCCCCCCTTCAAAACAAACCAAATGTATATTTAACCTTTCCGATCACTCATTATCCCGCTGCGAAACCACACTGTTGGAAAAAGGATTATCTTTTTGTCCAACCAACCAGTCAAATATGTTTGAGATTTTTTCCGATCTAAATGCCTACATACGAAAACTAACACTCAAACGACATTTTGCTATAAAAAAACTAAATCCGCCCCCTCCCAATGACCCGACAGCCTTAATCATCACCAACGATGATACCATACCAATCTGCACACTATCCCCCTCCGATATTCAGACAGAACAATACATCACTACAAAACTTAAAGGAAGATCAAGATTTTACCCTGTAGCCTCAAAAGGCAACTATATTGACACGTTCTATTCACTAGTACTTAATGACCTACAGAACATACACACTGACAACCCCAACCCGGTATCCAACCTGACCCGCCAACAAAAGATCGCCATTAAGACATTACAGCATAATCATGACCTTACCATCAAACCAGCAGACAAAGGGGGAGGGATTGTCATTCTTAACACAAAGGATTATCTGGAAGAGGCAGAACGCCTTTTGGGTGACACCAAATATTATATTACCCTGGATGTTGATCCCACAATGGAGCTTAACAAAACACTGAAAACCTTCATCAATAATGCCCTATCCAACAATATTATTTCAAAAAATGAAAGAAACTACATCATCAACCCGCATCCCAAAACACCTTTTTTCTACTATCTCCCCAAGATACACAAATCCTTAACCAAACCACCAGGACGCCCCATCATATCCGGTATAAATTCAATGACTAGCAACCTCTCACGTTTTGTAGATCAACATCTACAATCTCATGTACGATCACTAGACTCCTACCTCAGAGACTCCGCACATCTGATAGAACTTCTTAAAGGCATCACCTGGCAAGATAGTTTTGTATGGCTCACCTGCGATGTAACTTCTTTGTACACCAACATTCCACACTCTTATGGTATTTCAGCTATCAAACATTTTCTGTCAACTAATCCCGCTATGCCCTATGATCAACAATCCTTCTTAGTACAATGTACAGAATTTATCCTACAGAACAACATTTTTTCCTTTTCTGACAAAATCTACCATCAAACCAATGGAACAGCTATGGGTTCGTCGTTCGCCCCATCATATGCAAATTTATCCATGGGACTTCTGGAACTACAAAAATTACAAGCTAATAACCCCTTCACTGACAATATAGTTTTTTATAGACGGTACATAGACGACCTCATCCTGATATGGCAAGGCAACATTGACCGGATCCCCCTCTTTATCAATTATCTCAATTCAAATGCTGCTGGATTACAATTCACTTCACAACATGACCCCATGAATATTGAATACCTGGACCTAACACTGTTCATAGAATCTAACACTATAAAAACCAAAACATACTTCAAACCGGTAGATGCTAACAATTATATACATTTTGAAAGTTTTCACCATCGCCCCTGGACCATTAACACACCATATAGTCAATTTAGAAGGATATACAGAAATTGTACAGACATCTCAGACTACAACACACAATCAGGTTTACTCACTAACAAATTTCTGGCACGAAAATACCCCAAAAAGCTTATCAAGGATGCGAAATTTAAAGCCAAAACAACTCCATCGCACAACCCAACTCAGCTCCTCACTAAGCCACTTAGCGTGGACTGCCCCCGATTCATCACACGATACAATGCCCAACACCCACAGATCCGGTCAATTCTAACGAATAGGTGGGATATTCTACTACAAGACCCTTATCTGCGACAATCTATCCCACAAAAACCTCAAATCACCTTTAGAAGAGCCCCCAACTTGCGCAACTTACTAGCACCCAGCAAACTTCGTACACAAATATCCAACTCAATTCCAAACGTTGCACACTCCCCGGGCTGTTTTCCATGCAATAATACTAGATGCAAAGCTTGCCCATTTATCAATATCACCACCTCATTCTGCTCCAATGCCACCAAAACAAACTATACAATTAAACACCCGATTACCTGTACTTCAAGATATATCATATATGTGATCTCCTGCCCGTGTCACCTCCAGTACGTGGGCCGTACCACACAACCAGCACGCAGCCGAATTGGACAACACAAAAGAAACATACTGAAAAACTTTCCCCTTCACAGCGTCTCGAGACACTTCGGCACTCACCATCACAATGACCCCACTTTATTCCGTATAACACTTATAGAATCCATTAACCCACAACAGCACAATGCTTTTGAAATACTGAAAGCGAGAGAAATGTTCTGGATACAAATACTGAGGACTCTCATTCCGGAGGGACTCAACGAACAACTAGAAAAAATTCACTGATCATAACATTCCAATATTATTTTAACTTAGTCGCCTCTTTTATCGGTCTGTGTTATAAGTTCGAGTTTTTATAATCTTTTATTTATTTTATTTACTATTATATTCCTCTTGGGTTTTTAGCTCATTTTTATAATTGTTTTTGAGCGTATTTATGTTAAGAACGTTATGCTTAGTATTCCAACGTGATCATGTTTTTATCCATACTCTATGTTTTAGTTGGCTAGTCGGAACCTTTTATATTTTTTTATTTGTATTATCAATTTTACTCATTTTTACATGTATATGCGTTTACATTGATAGATAGTACTGTTGCAATGCAGAGCAAATCGTATGACAATAATTGCATATAATTGTACAGCCACAATGGTATATACTGTCAGATCAAGTAACCTGAAATGTATTAATATTAAATAGTGGTTCTCTTATTTTGAGCAATGGTTCCGCATTCCAACACGTTCAAATATACGCCACATTCCCATTCCATGCCACCGTACGCATGGCATCATGCTAGTACGCATGCGCCCCTTTTTTCATCGCGCATTGACAATATGCAATCCATATACGCCATTACGCGTCAAAATACGCATGTACGCATACGAAATCCTTGACCGCCATTAATAATAATCCATAATCCAAACATTTGCATAGCGCTTTTTTCCTGTCAGACTCAAAGCACTCAAAAGCTGCAGCCACAGGGACGCGCTCGAGAGGCCACCCTGCATTGTTAGGGAGTCTTGCCTTGAATTCCTTATTGGATGGGTACTTGACTCGGCCGGGATTTGAACCCTGGTCTCCCATGTCAAAGGCAGCACCCTTAGCCAGTACACTATCCAGCCACTGCCATTACGCATCAAAATACGCATGTACACATGCGTAATGACGTAACTAAGTGCCCTCCCCACATTCCAATTAGCTAAGGGGAGGAGTTCAACACTATATAAACAGCAGTTCAGTACTACTTGGCCACTGAGGTGCCAGGTGCTATCTGGACATACTGCTGGTAAGTGAATCTGTTTTGATGCTTGTTCATTATGTGTCTTCTAGAAATTACTCTGCATGTCTTTCTTAAATACCCAATGTACTATTGCCAGCCCTGAACTCCTTTGCACTATTTCATATAGGCTAACCGCTCCCAATACACATATGTATGGGTAAAAAAATATATATATATGAATTATGATACTGTTTACTGTATGTTATGAAAGTATCTCGCCACATGCTTGAGATTAACGTTTGATTATGTTTATGATTATGTTTATGAATATTAATGCTATGATGTAATACTTAAAATTACCACTATCTTTCTTCCCCCTAAAACAAACCCCCCCCACCCTTCTTCCCCCCCCCTCCCATTTCCCATCTCCAAATCTTTCCCCATTCCCCCCCCCCCCCCCCGGCCCTCCGTCCTTTCCCCCCCCCCCTCTCCCCGCCCCCCCTCCACCCCCAAAATACAATAATTAGCCACCTCTTCCCGTTAATTTAAATCACACCAGTGAATTCCATCATACAAATATTTGTTTATTGATATGCAGTCTGTTCAGGATTTGTACAAATGTGTTGCCTCTTACCCCCAGTTGTGTGCTCCTTCCTATAATTGCCTGATGAAGCGGGTTTGACCTGCGAAACGCGTTGCGACCTTATTTGGAGTATACCAATAAATGTCCCTTTTGTGAATACACAGTTGTTGTGTCTGCTTGTGGGAGGTGAGTCCACCACTGCCTCCTAAGCAATAATTTTAAAACTTTTAAATATTGTTTTTATCCTTTTGGCGCCTCTGTTCTCTACCATAATACTGATTGTATCCACCTTTGGTGGAGGGGGATACCCCTTCTTGTTTTTCAAGCCTACAGAGAGCGACTTCTTATTCCTGAGTGAGGACAGGCTAATCTCCTCACCTGCCTATACAGTGGTTGCCTGGAGGTAACCCTGGTTTGTGAGTATACAATTCATACTCTTTCTAATTATCCAATTACCTTGACATACTACACCATATCGGGCTCTCGGTTCTTCTCTTCTTCATGACAGGGGAAAATTGCTTCTGTCCTGAAGGTGAAAACACCTGCGGGCTGAAGTGGTTAAAGTGTGCTTGTAAGGAAAAAAGTGCCCCTATAGGGTACTCAGCTCGGCAGGGGGAAATCTCTGGATGAAGAAAAAATTGTATAGGGAGCACTAAGCTGGTGCAAAAATATATAATTTATTCATATAGCTTAAATGGTATCAAAAACGGCAAATAACACACAGGACACAGACTAACACATATACCCTCCCATAAAAACAAGGCTGCAACATCCTAACTACTGGGAAAAATGTATTGAACTGGAGTGCACTCCCATTTAGTCCAAAACATGCATGCAATACGAAAAAGATTCCTTACTTCAGGCCCAGAGTAAGGTATGTCCAGGAACAACCCCAGCAGAATCACCTATGTTTCAGCACATCACCCGTGTGTAAAACATTAGTATATACACGCCTCTACAGTGATCTGTATACGCTTCTCATTACAGACGCAATCCGAGCGTCTAACCTCAACCCCATATGTGGCCAAGCCAAAATGCAACTCACGTAACCTCCTGCAGTAGACAACAGCTTGATGCAGGCCCGACCAACAGGTCGGCGTGTCAGCGTGTGGCGGTGCTGTAACGGAGATCCATATAGGTGCGTGTGCTTTTAGTTCATGCTGGTTGGTGGGGGGAGGAAGAGATGCGGAGGCACGGGTGATGGATGCGAGGTCTGCTTCCGGGTAGAGCGGCTTGTCACGTGACGCGTTTCGTCACGACCCACGTGACTTCTTCAGACGTGACGTATGCTTGAGGGGCTGGACTTCTTATACTGTGAGGCAACGCCCCCATGCGTAATTCAAGCATATGTGGGAATTTAAAAAAAGGCAGTCTGTATATTGCCATCTAGTGGCCAAACAAGATACATATGTTAAGAAAGAACTTTTCAGCATAAGTCCATTCAAAACGAACAGGTCCTTACAAAAAGGCTTTGATGTTCAAATCTTTATTAAGGCCCTTAGGGAATAAGCTTCCACACTTATAGATCCACATGGATTCTTTTCTTAGGAGCTGCTTATCATAGTCTCCACGGCGTGGGCTAATATTTAGTTTGTATATTCCCATAAACCTCAAACCGGACACATCTGAATTGTGGACTGTCTTGAAATGCAAGGCAAGGGGATTCAGTTTCTTTCTATCAATAGTAGTACTTTTAATATTGCTAATGTGTTCACCAATTCGCGTATTCAATGGTCTATACGTTTTCCCAATATAAATTAAATTACATGGACATTTAATTTGATAAATTACTCGAGTGGTATTACAAGAAATATGATCATTCACCCAGAAGGACTCAGAACCATCATAGTTAGTGAATTGACTGCTTTTATTAACAAATCTGCACATTTCACAATCAAGGCATTTAAACATGCCCTTTTTGGTCTTTTGCCCAGCAGAGTGACTCCTCCACCCATGCTCACTTCTGACCAACAGGTCATTGAGATTATTACTCCTTTTTGCGGCCATATGTGGGTACTCACCCACTATTTTGGCCATGATTGGATCCCTTCTCAGGAGATGCCAATGTCTATGCAGAACTTGTTTGATATCCATGAAGTGAGCACTGTATGGGGTCACAATGCGTGGCACATTGTCCATGGGGGGAGGAGGAGCAGCCACACCCATTGTCTCCCTCCTTTTTTTTAAAAGATCCACTCTATTCTTAGCAAGGGCCCTATTGTAAGCTGTAATGATAATTCTATTGGGATACCCCCTTGCCCGCAGTCTAGTCCTCAAATCACCCGCCTCTTTCTTAAAATCCATAATATTACTGCAGTTCCTGCGTAAACGCAGGAACTGCCCAGTAGGGACAGCCCATTTTTGGGCGGGCAAGTGTGAACTTTGTGCGGACAAGAGGGTATTACCAGCCGTGGGTTTCCTATATGTGCAGGTAGTGAGGGAGGTCCCCACTTTTTTGATGGTTAGATCGAGAAAAGAAATCTCTTTAACATCATATGTAAAAGTAAGAAAAATGTTTCTATCATTCACGTTGAGGTCAGAGATGAAGATTTTCAAGTCCTGATCACTCCCCTTCCAAAGCATGAGCACGTCATCCACATATCGGATCCAGAGGGCGACGTGTTCCGCGTACCCGCGCGTGCACCTCACCACCTCCTGCTCCCAATATCCCAGGTGAAGGCACGCGTATGACGGGGAACACGCCGCCCCCATAGTGACCCCCCTCTTCTGTCTGTAGATTGAGCCACCAAATTCAAAAAAGTTGTTTTCTAAGATTAACTTCATAGCATCCAGGACAAAATCAGAATGCGACTCGTAACCCAAATAGTGTTTATTTAAGTAATATTCAAGTGCTTCCAAACCTTTTTGGTTCGGAATAGAAGTGAAAAGGGACTCAACATCGAGTCCCACCAGAAGCCAATCCTCTTCGACGCACACACCCTCAATGCCAGCCAGCACATCACCGGTGTCCATGACAAAGGAAGGCAAAGCGGTAACTATATCTTTAACTTTCAGATCCACATAAGTAGCTAATTAGCGAATAGGAAATCTCTGGATCCAAAAGAGGCTCCTCCCATCCCCCTCCATTCCTCCGCTGGTCGGCGCATGTTGGCAGTTTGCACCAGCATAGTAACTCCTTCCTGCTCAGCTTTCTTCAAAAAAGCCATGCTGGATAGGTCTGCGCTACTATGCAGGCATGAGCTGTCTTCGCTTGCTCAGTAGCACAGACCCGATCGTGCTTCCCTAGTTCCACGAAGTCCTGAGTTAGATGGAGCTAGTGTGCATGCGTGAGGAGGCTGCTATTCAGGGGTACCAGTGCAGGATCGAGAGGAGGGAGGGATCCTAAAGAGCCCTCCCGCCCACTTTAGGGTCCAGAGGCTTCCCCCTCCCGAGGTGAGTATGCCCTGGGGAGAATTTTGTGTTTACACGTTAACTTTAAGCTGTTAAGCGTCGGCTACAGCAAAGCTCTATTCAATCACGGTAAAAAGATCCCTTTGGCTCCAGCCCTGGTCCACAGATCCCTCATCACACTCATCATCACAACCAAACTGGTGTTAAACACCTCCAAGGCTCTGGTATCATCTGAAGCTGTACTGAATAGGGGGGAAAAAAAATCCAATACTCACTGCACCTCCCGTTCCCCCTCCGTCCCCCGCTGCTCTTCTCTGATCAGTCCCGTACTCCCCGGCGACTTTATACCTGGATGTAATGCACCACGCATGTGCAGTATGTCGGTTCTGCTCCCCGTGTAGTGACATCACAGGACAGGAGCACGTCGCTCCCCCATGGTCTCCAATCAGTGCTCAGGGACCAGGGCCGGTTCTAGAATTTTTCCTGCCTGAGGTAAACTTGTGAAGATGCCGCTCCCCTTGGGGTAGTATAATTGCCCCAGTATAGGTAGCTTGGAGGGGGTAGCAGGAAGGGAGGCAGCGCAGGAAGGGGGGTCGGACCCCCCCCACCTCACCTGGGTCCCCCCTTCCGCTCTCCCCTCCAGCTATTACCGCAGTGTAGTAGGCAGCCAGTGGGGAAGCGATGACTCGCCTCTTTCCGAGTTCCAGCGTGTGTTCCACCTCTCGTCACTTCCTGCAATGCCCGAAAAGTGGAATGCATGCTGGAACTCGGAAGGAGGTGAGTCATCGCTTCCCCGCCGGCTGCCTACTACACTGTGGTAATGGCTGGAGGGGGAGAGCGGACGGAGGGACCCAGGTGAGGAAGGGGAGTCTGATCCCCCTCCCTGCAGCTGTGCCCGCTGCCACTCTTCCTGCTTGCTATTCTCTCCAGCTCGGTGGCTTCCCCACCCACTTCTGTCGCCTGGTGGAACCTGCCTCACCCCGCCTCATGGGCGGCCCGGGGCTGTCAGGAACGCAGGAGCTCCTGTCCTGTGACGTCACTACACGGGGGGTAGAATGGACACATACTGCGCATGCGCAGCACAGTATGTCCAGGTATGACGTCGCCGAAATTCGCTGAGTAGGAATGGGACTGATCAGAGAAGAGCAGCAGGGGATGAAGGGGAATGGGTGGTATGGTAAGTATTATACTTTTTTCCCCTATTCAGTAGTAAGTACAGCTCCAGTTGATACCAGCCTTCCGGCTCTTGTGTCCTTTCAGGCTTCAGCCCACCTCATAGCCACAGATCCTGCTACCCTAGTAGTTACTCTATGCCAGTAAAAACAAACTAAAATGATCTCTTTAATGTTTTAAATAATCCATTTTAATTCAATGCAACTGTAATCTTCCATCTTTCCGATTTTGATAAAAGAATCACAAATGATCAAAAAAGGTTACAAATAACAGCTCATCCTTATTAGTGTGATTTTTACATAGATGCAGCCATTTTATTGGCCAGTTATAGGTGTCATTCAGTCAAAAAGTTATGTTCAGATAAAAGGCTTCGGGGCTCTACAAGGAAAGAGAATAGGTTTAAATAGTAAAACTATGCAATTGAGTAACTTATTAAAGATTGACTGGTTACAAGGTAATTATTCTCAATTTATGGGATATTCTATTATTAGGTATTACATTTTCAATGGAGGGAATAGGGGACATTGAGAGTTGTTGTCCTGTCTGTTCTGGCAATATAACTAGAATTGGCCTTGCCAGGAGTGCTTCTAAAGATAAGACTTCCAATGCTTGGACTGACCTTGGATATCAATGACTGAAATTGCAGTAAATATGACAGTTAGCTGTTCCTGCCTTGTGATGTCACCTCCCCTGAGTTTTCCCAGATGTCTTTAGACAACCTCCCCATACACCTAACCCAGCATGGAGGGTCTCAGTGAAAGCAGCAGTGAAGGTGTGGAGGTGTCTGATGGGGTCACACAGGGCATAAAAGGAGATCTGCCCGGCCTCATAATCCAGACATATCCTGACTCTATCACTGGGGACCTCATCAGGTAACTGTATCTCCTTTCTGTCTAGTCTCACCCCACACTTATAATAATACCTATACAAACACCAGGACTTGTTATTAAATCCAATCCCGGACTGACCTCCTGTCCTGGCTATACTGGGGTAACACATTCCAACACACCACCATACTGATCCCCCAACATCCACTTCCCAGTAATGTCGCCCTGAGGAGAATCTCTGGCTGCTCAACACCTGAGGCTCATCCTGAAATCTTATTAGCAACTCTGGATGATTCTGGCTTGTATCTGACCAGGATGCAGTTTTCCTGTTATCTGATATATGTAGCCAATTAGCAGCTGTGTTTACATCCAGTAATATGTCTGCATACACTGGCAGCCCTGATGTTTGCTGTACAGCCCCAATATCTGTCCCCTCAGCCTGGCACTGTGTGTGATGTGTGGTGGGGGTGGGTTGGGGGCGTGGCCTGGATAGCTGAGCAGTGATGGGAACTTTGTCCTCTGTACTAGAATGTGGATAGGCCTGTGTGTGTTGTGCAGTGGGGGTGGGTTGGGGGCATGGCCTGGATAGTGTAGCATTGATTGGAACTTTGTTCTCTGTACTAGAATGTGGATAGGCCTGTGTGTCTGTATGTTTCTGCACAATTACCCCAGACATGATATCAGATAGTCCTGTGTGTAATGTGTGTGAGATGCCGGCCACATCCAGATCCCCTCCATCATGGAGCTGTTTATCATGTCTCTCTCTGTCCTCCGTGTCACACAAGTCACCTGTGTCTGATTCCTGTAAGACAGTCAGTGGATCAGTCATGTTACACAGCTCCTCAACGTGACGTATCTTCCTGGACAGCTCCTCCTTCTTTATCTCCAGCTGCTGAAGGATGTCATTATATGATTGTGACACCCGCTGTGCCTGTCTCGTAATGTCACTCAGGACTCTCTTCTCCAGATTGTCTAGCCGTCTCTTGAGGTCTCTAAACAGGGCAGTGACTCTCTCTGTTTCACCATCTGCTTTTTCTTGTGCTTTTCTCCTGCATTCCTCCAGACACTGGGCTCTTTTCTCAGCCTCCTCTGTCTCTGCCATCAGTTTCTGCAGAACATTTCTCAGCTTCTGCTTCTTCTTTTCAGAGGCCTCATCCAGCATCTCCACCTGGTGTCCCTGATGTTCTCCAGCCAAATTGCAGGACACACAGAAACAAACAGCATCCTCAGTACAGTAATACTCCAGGATCTTCTTATGGACGGAGCATTTCCTGTTCTCCAGGGAAGTGTTGGGGTCACATAAGACGTGTTCTGGTGCCTTGCTGTGGACTCTCAAGTGATTATCACAAAGAGAAGCCTCACACAGCAGACAGGACATAACAGCCGAGTGAATGCAGTAAGTACAGCGGACTCCGGCCTCCTCCTGATCTGGCTGAGTACATGAAGAATGCTGCATCTTCTTCAGAGCAAAATTCCTCCGCCTTGTAGGCCGCTCCATAAACTTTATTTTACATTCAGGACAGGAATATCCTCCAAACCCCTCCTGTGTATCCAGCACACGATCAATACATTCACGGCAGATCTTATGTCCACATCTCAGGATTACAGGATCGGTATAAATGGTCAGACAGACGGGACACTCCAACTCCTGGTCTAGATCAGTAGATGCCATCACTGCAGCAGGGAAGGAAGATACAATTTCCAGCAGAACCAACAGTGCAACTACAGCAAAAGAAGTGACTGATGAGTTAATCTTTGGTCTCAACATATAGCAACCTTTTGGACTTTGCCTTCCAACTGGCTGAAATACAGTTTAGTTTGAGTATTTCAGTGTAGTGTAGTGTGTACAGAGGTAGCTGTGTGTTGTAGTTTTGTTTTTTATTAGTTGGTTCTCAAGAAAGCAGAAAACTTAGAGAACTCCTCTGCAGTTAGTGCCATAGAGTGTTACCAATTGTTTGTGAGTGACCCTGGTTATTATTTAATGATTGTATTTATAAAGCGCCAACATATTACGCAGCACTGGACATTAGTTTAGGTTACAGACAATATTTAGGGGTGACATACAGCAATATGACAATACAGGAATACAAGAAAGACCAGATCACACAGAACAGTATGAGTACCAGGTAATGCTTAGTCACTGGAGGGGAGCATGGAGATCACACAGCACAGTATGAGTACAAGGTAATGCTTAGTCACTGGATGGAGCATGGAGATCACACAGCACAGTATGAGTACAAGGTAATGCTTAGTCACTGGATGGAGCATGGAGATCACACAGCACAGTATGAGTACCAGGTAATGCTTAGTCACTGGATGGGAGCATGGAGATCACACAGCACAGTATGAGTACAAGGTAATGCTTAGTCACTGGATGGAGCATGGAGATCACACAGCACAGTATGAGTACAAGGTAATGCTTAGTCAGTCACTGGAGGGGAGCATGGAGATCACACAGCACAGTATGAGTACAAGGTAATGCTTAGTCAGTCACTGGAGGGGAGCATGGAGATCACACAGCACAGTATGAGTACAAGGTAATGCTTAGTCAGTCACTGGATGGAGCATGGAGATCACACAGCACAGTATGAGTACAAGGTAATGCTTAGTCAGTCACTGGAGGGGAGCATGGAGATCACACAGCACAGTATGAGTACAAGGTAATGCTTAGTCAGTCACTGGATGGAGCATGGAGATTAGGCAAGTTAGGTTCACTCAGATGCATAGCATAGGTGCACAGTAATGGAGGTGCATGATCAGGTAGGACACAAAAGGAGGAGGACCCTGCCCAAACGCTTACAATCTAGAGGGAGAGGTAGGGACACGAAAGGTAGGGGACCAGAGTTCAGCTGTGGGTTTAGAGCACTTGTGAGCTGTGGTAGGCCAGAATGAAAAGGTGAGTTTTGAGGGCCTTCTTGAAGATGTTGAAGGAGGGGGCTTCCCTAATGGGTGGAGGTAGGGGAGTTCCATAGTGTTGGAGCAGCTCTTGAGAAGTCCTGGAGGCGTGCATGGGATTGGGTGATGCGAGGGTGATGTAGGTTGGACAGGTTTTGTGGACAGATTTTTAGGTCAGACACAGTATCTTGAATCTGATTCTGGACTGGATAGGACGACAGTGGAGGGATTCACGGAGGGGAGCCGCAGTGGTGGAGCGATAGGAGCAGTGGATTATTCTGGCTGCCGCATTCATGATGGACTGCAGCAGGGCTGTTCGGATCATAGAGAGACCAGACAGAAGGGCATTGCAGTAGTCAAGGTGGGAAATTATGAGGGCATGGATGAGGAGTTTGGTGGTGGCAGAGTAATTTCTGATGAGACCATTTTCTGGACAACATCCTTTTCAGCAATGTTTATAATTGAGATGTACAATTTAAAACCATTGTTAAATTTACCGTAATTTTTGCACATAAATGTGGTTACTCAATTTGCAATGACTCAATGAAAATTTGATTTCCACAAGATACACTTTCATAAAAATGAGAACTGTGTTGAAAATGTTTTTTTATGCTCATATAGTTTTGCAAGCATTCTCATTTGTGCAAAAATCAGACATTTTTCAGGTGAATTATGGCAAAGCAAAATGGTCGTATTTGGTCAGTCATCTCTACTCAGTAGATCCCCTTATCGCAAATGTACTTTTGCAAGTTAGGTGAAAATACATTTCAGTTTCTGTAAATGCAAGTTTTGCATAACCTGTGAAATCAAAATTATCCAAGAAATCATAATTATTATGACCAGTTGTAAATTCACAAAAGCGAAATTGCCCGTTATGATCAACACTGCTCCATGACTCTTTGCCACTCCCAGATTCGGGATGGTTGTAGTTATGACTATGGGTGGGACCTGATGCATATAAACCATGCTTTTATCTCTGTAACTCAGACATGACGAAGCACCAGAGTGCTCTGAAACATGTTGACTCTCCAGCTTGGATGTGCTTCTTCCTGATGAAATGAAGTTGGTGATTTTAAGCTCAGTAGTGTAGAGCAGATTCCTTTCTACTTGCATACATTTGGACTTACCGTAGCTAGGGGCCTGTTCGCACTGATGTGAAAAATGTTGTTTAATGGAAAACGGACGATAAATGCATCCGATGTTATCAATAGGAAACTTTTACACTGTCAAACTGAACACGAATGCACGACGCATCCTCTGGACTGAAAATGCAAACTGCCGACCTGCTGCATTTTTCTACAGCTGCAATGCAGAACGCCGACCGAAACATGGAACAGATGCTATGCAAGCCTACACAAACGCATACCTGTCCCAATTCCGAAGACATTCTGCACCACCATCCCAGCTTGTCCTGTCCCAACTCCTCATGGAGACCAGGAAGCATGGAGCTTCCAGGTGGTCTGCAAGAGAACCAATGGGAATCTCCAACAGAGAAAATTCTCATTAGTTCATGTGGACCAATAAGAATCCTCCCTGTTGCTAGGTAGGATTTGTATGGTTATTTTTACAAACTAACAGGAAGCTCCATGCATCATCTCAAGTCCTGAGCAGATCTGCTTACTGTGCCGTTTACTCATACACTGCGTTTGAAGTGTAGTGTGAACCTAACCTTATCCAGCTCTGCCAGAGTGACTTCAGGCCTGGAACCCACTACAAAACGCTATCGCTAATCACAATCCCTAGCGTTTTGTATGAGCGTTCAGTGTTCTCCCCCCAAAATTTTTCCAGCCGGGTGGCATAAAAAAATAGCCGGGTGAGATGAGAGAACGGAAGGAGGGCACTTTTCTGCACAACTCTGCTTACAACAGAGGAGGAAGTAAGGCGATGACAGCCGGGTTCTCGCCAAAACTAGCTGGGTGGAGCACCCAGCTAAAAGAGCCTGGGGAGAACACTGGCGTCTTCTAAGCGATTTCATGAGCGTTTTCAGTTGCGATTTTAGAAAGTGTAATTTGCCAGCGGTTGTGTAACGATTAGCAATTAGCGTTTTAAAGTCTGACTGGTCCTTTCAATTAATTTTAATTTTGTTAGTGAGCAGTCATTTCAAAACGCTAGCAAAATCGCTCTGTGCAAGTTTTGATGAGCGATTACGCCAGCGTTTATATACTTTACATTGCAGAAATGCTAATGCTGATCGCTAGCGCTAATTGCAAAAAATGCTGCATGTTTTGCGATTTTGGTAATCACAATCGCTCCAGTGGAATTTGGCCCATCCATTACCATTAGCTGAGCGTTTAGGGAAATCGCTAGCGGTTTAAATCGCTCCCTAAACGCTCAAAATCATAAAATCGCTTTAGTAGGTTCCAGCCCTTAAATAGGTTTTGAATGTTATCCTGTTTTGTTTTCAACACTTAGGGCCCTTTTCCACTACAGTGTTTGCGATTGCTTAATCGCAAAACCGCAAACCGCTAGTGATTTTAAAATAGCTACGGTTTGCTTTTTAACATAGGAATCGCGGTAGGTAATTTCCACTTTTCCACGTTTTTTACTTAATTGTGATCGCGCCACGGAATGATTTTTGCCGCGATTTTGCTATGCAGTGCATAGCATAGCAAAATCGCGATCGCAAATGTCGGGAAATCGCCGGGGATTTTTATCCTTTTGCTGAATCGCAATCGCTAGCGTTCAGCATGAACGCTAGCGATTGCTAGTGGAAAAGGGCCCTAAGGGCTGAAACCCACTAGAGCAATTTTTTGAGCGTTTAGGGAGCGTGAGAGATCGCTAGTGATTTCCCTAAACGCTTTGCCAATGTAAATGGATGGTGCAAATTCCACAGAAGCGATTGCGATTAGCAAGATCGCAAACGCAGGACATGTAGCATTTTGTTAGCGTTTGTGCTTCAATGTAAATTATATAATCACTGGCGTAATCGCTCATCAGAACCTGCACGGAGTGATTTTACTAGCGTTTTAAAGTTACTGTACACTGTAACAAAATAAAAAATAATTGAAAGGACCAATCAGACTTAAATCGCTAATCGCTACACAACCGCTGGAAAATTGATTACACTTCCTAAAATCGCTCCCTAAAACGCTCATGAAATCGCTAACAAGCTGCTCATACAAAATGCTAGCGATTGCGATTAGCGATAGCGTTTTGTAGTGGGTTCCAGGCCTAAGGGCTCAAACCCACTAGCAGCCTTTTCTAAGCACTTGTGATTTGCAAAGCTTTAGCTAATGCAATGCTATGGGGGATTATTATACAATCACTTCGCTCCAGTGGGATCACACCCATAGTATTACATTAGCAAGAGCTTTTCACATCACAAGCGCTTAGAAATGGTTTAGTGACATACTGCTAGTGGGTTCCAGGCCTAATCCTGATAAAAAGGACTGTGCACAAGGCTTGTGTAATCTGTGGTGCTCAAGACAGTGGCTAATGGAAGAAACTTTTTTTTTTTACTTTGGTTCAAAACTGTAGAGAGAGGTTTGAACAAGGATAGCAATTTTTTAATGCTGGTGTGTTGATGGTAGTCAACTGAAGCCATTATTTGCAGCCTAGAATAAAGCCTGGTACACAACTTCACTTTTGACTGGCCAATTTTACACCCCCCCCCCCCCCCCCCCCCCATGTACAAACCTGCCAACTTTTTGAGATGAGAAAGAGGGATATTTAAGTCACACCCTTGCCACACCCCTAGTCACACATACCATAAAGATTTTATAAGTGAAATAGGTTGTTTTATAATTCAAACCACACTGGTCCTTTCTATGCTGGTTCATTTTCTTTCATTTAAAGTGAACCTCCGGACTAAAAATCTACTCAGCAGCACTGAAAAGGCTTGGTGTTTCTTTAACAGTTTCACAGCATCAGAACTTTGTTTTTCTTACCAAAGCATCATTTTTAGCTGCATTTTTAGCTAAGCTACACCCATCAAAGACAACTGCCCGGGCTTTTTTTCCCTGATGCTGTGCAAAGTATGATAGGATTCCTATGTTGTTATTCATGTTGCCTAGCAACTGGGAGAGGTGCTCAGGACACAGGACAGTTGGAACTGTGTCTCATGCTCTCTGTCACCTTCTTTCAACCAAAAAGATGGCTGCCCTCATGAAATCACAAACATTTGCCTGTTCTTTTAAAACAGGGTGGATATAAGATTATATTACTTATCTATTTTAATTAACATAACTAATGTAACTTAATGGCATAATGTTTGTTTGGGCTGGAGTTCCTCTTTAAAGAGAACCTGAGGTGGATCTTAGGGGGCAGATGAAGCACAGAGGTATGTTCTCTGCGCTTCTCTGCCGTTCTCTGCCCCCCCCCCAAACCGCCCCCTGAATTTTGCAATAATACTTGTCGCTAAACTCGGAGGTAAACACTGGGTAGAGGCATTCCCTGTTCAAAATGCCCACCAGGGGCATTCCTGCAGGGTTACCTGAGCTGCTGTTGGGCAGCTCTCTCCCCCTGGCCACGCCCCTTGCCTCTCCCCCGCCTCCCTGCATGAGACACACAGTCTCTCAGTGCAGCGTCGTGACCCAGAGGTCCATTGCGGCCCATGGGAGCGGCGTTTTTTGCGGCTACCTGATCCACTCAGCCCCGCAGATCAAGTAGCCTACTTTTTTTTTTCTATTTTTTTGAGCCCACCTCAGGCTCTCTTTAAAAAATAAGAAATATGTCAATTTAAAGGATGGGAATAAAGTTTAAAGTCAAACACATTTTTAAGATGAAAAATTCATATATTTCCATAGATTTGTACATCAGTCCTGAAAGAGGGACGAATGAGGAGGAAAGAGGGACAGAGGAGATTGTGTTCCCAAAGAGGGACAGTTGGGAGCTATGCCATGTAGTCTGAGGGCCAACAGATTGTGAATACTATGAGCGGATTGTGTAGGTAATCTCTCATACTACAAGGAAGTGATAAAATTGGCCAATCGAAATTGAATGTGTATAGGCATTTAAGGGTTGAAATGAACCCGAGCCAAAAAGATAATTACCTAGAGAGAGGGAAGTCTCAGTATCATATTGTGGCTCCCAGGGCCGTTTCTTGGGCAGTGCGGACAGGGCGACCGCACTGGGCGCAGACCAGCAAGTAGATGAAGGGGGGCGCAGGCAGAAGGACATAACCGCTAGGGAGCTGGTTACGTGCGGTGCAGCCAAATGTAAGAAGAAAGAAGATTACCAGCGCAATCACCTTCCTTGACACTTCCAGGGCTGCCTGCGTCAGACGTCAAGTCATCATCATGTCACCACCGCGTGATGACACCTGATGTCCTGTAGCAGTACTGCAGGCTGTCAGTGCGCGGCACCCATGGAGGAGTCGGCTTTCCAGGCTCTCCTCGCCTGTGTGTCTTCCTGCTTCCTCCTGGATGAGTGGCTGGTCACTAGAAAGTAGGCAGATCTACTTGTGACCTGTGGCTGTGTTTCTGTTCCTAAAGAGTAAGGGTTCCCGAGTCCACGGGGGTGGGGAGAAGGGGGCACAATTTTTACACCCTTGCCCTGGGTGCAATTTAGCCTGGAAACTGCCCTGGTGGCTCCCCTCAGTGTCCTGTGCCCCCCCTTCCCTCACTGTGTGAAAGATTGCTGACAACAGACGAGGGCCGTGCACCTCCTCTTGCCATCAGCACGGCCGCGCTGTTGCTGTGTGAACACAACCGGGCACGCGCAGCAACCTGCGGTCACTCACACACGTCATAGAGGAGGAGGGAAGCCCACAAACTAGAGTGAGAGGACTGAGGATGTTAAGGGTAGCCTCAATAGGATCCTGAGCAGTGCCGTAGCTAAGGAGCTATGGGCCCCGGTGCAAGTTTTACCCCCCCCCCCCAAGCACTCTATACATAACAATTGATACAGCGCACCAAAACCTGCCAATGGCAACTACAGTGTCAGAGGTGCAAGAGGGGGATGGGGGACAGTTTGTTAATCAACTCTATTCAAAGTATCTATAGAAGTGATTATTATGAGCACAGGACCAATAGAGAGCTAATACTGAGGTTGAGGGAGGGCCTCTGGGGGCCCCAGTGGCCCAAGGGAACCAGTGCGGTCGCTACCTCTGCAACCCCTATTGCTATGCCACTGATCCTCAGGCTTCCCTCTCTTTAGGTATTTGTCTTTTTGTACCTGAGCTTCAGCTTGGGTTCCTTTTAAGTAAACAAAGTGTCCTATCTATTTGTCATAAATACGTCACGATCCTTAAAAAGGATCTTGAGGATCTTGATATAATCAATGCATCTGAATGACAATAAGCTCTATGTTCTGACATTGTCCATCAACAGGAATAAAGTCTGAAAAGGCTTATTAGCTGGAAGCTTGCTGTTTTTCTTTTAAAGCGGAACTGTAAAGTTATTTTAGACACATAGTTTCACTTACCTGGGGCTTCCCTAAACCCCCAGCAGCCGTCCTGTCCCGCGCTGGTCCTGCCCGAGCCGCCGTTCTCCCGCCGCCAGCTCCGTTCCGTGCCATGACTTCTAAGTCGACGCCAGCGCAGCCCTCCCACGCGTATCTTTTTATCGCGTTCCCCTCTGCAATAGCGGGGACGCGAAGAAAGGATACGCTTGGCAGGGCTGCGCTGGTGTCGACTTAGAAGTGTACGTCACGGCACGGAGCTGGCGGCAAGAGAATGGTGGCTCGGGCAGGACCGGCGCGGGAAAGGGCAGCTGCTGGGGGCTTAGGGAAGCCCCAGGTAAGTGAAACTATTTGTCTAAAATAACTTTACAGTTCCGCTTTAAGTTGTCCAATAAATTGCGTCATCCTGATTCAAAAGTTCTTAATTTGTGGTAGAACAGGTTAAAAGAAAAATCCATTATTGCCCGACGCATCACATGGCTATGCTGAGTCTTAATTGCACACTGCAGCCCCCCAAACAACACATTCCAATGCAATGTTTTAATTTATTGGGACAAAAATGTATGGACAAATTTAGGCAAATTTGTCCACCACAAATGTGGAAGCTACCACTTTTACCACAGTGCACCCGTGGAAGAGGCAGACCTATCCACGGTGCACCAGTGGCAGACACAGACCTATCCACAGTGCACCAGGGGAAGACGCAGAGCTATCCACAGTGCACCAGGGGAAGAGGCAGACCTATCTGCGGTGCACCAGGGCAAAACACAGACCTATCCACAGTGCATCAGGGGAAGAGGCAGACCTATACGCGGTGCACCAGGGAAAGACCTATTCACAGTGTGCCAGTGCAAGAGGCAGGCCATACACGGTGCACCAGGGGAAGAGGCAGACCTATCCGTGGAGCACCAGGGGAAGAGGCAGACCTATCCGGTGCACCAGGGAAAGAGGCAGACCTATACGCGGTGCACCAGGGGAAGAGGCAGACCTATACACGGTGCACCAGGGGAAGAGGCAGACCTATACACGGTGCACCAGGGGAAGAGGCAGACCTATACACGGTGCACCAGGGGAAGAGGCAGACCTATACGCGGTGCACCAGGGGAAGAGGCAGACCTATCTGTGGAGCACCAGGGGAAGTTGCAGACCTATCTGCGGTGCAACAGTGGAAGAGGCAAACCAATACACTGTGCACCAGGGGAAGAGACAGACCTATCCGTGGAGCACCAGGGGAAGAGGCAGACCTATACACGGTGCACCAGGGGAAGAGGCAGACCTATCCGCGGTGCACCGGGGAAGAGGCAGACCTATCCACGGTGCACCAGGGGAAGTTGCTGACCTAGCCGCGGTGCAACAGTGGAAGAGGCAAACCAATACACTGTGCACCAGGGGAAAAGACAGACCTATCCATGGAGCACCAGGGGAAGAGGCAGACCTATACACGGTGCACCAGGGGAAGAGGCAGACCTATCCGCGGTGCACCAGGGGAAGAGGCAGACCTATCCACGGTGCACCAGGGGAAGTTGCAGACCTAGCCGCGGTGCAACAGTGGAAGAGGCAAACCAATACACTGTGCATCAGGGGAAAAGACAGACCTATCCATGGAGCACCAGGGGAAGAGGCAGACCTATACACGGTGCACCAGGGGAAGAGGCAGACCTATACACTGTGCACCAGTGGAAGAGGCAGACCTATCCGCGGTGGAACAGTGGAAGAGGCAGACCTATCCGCGGTGGAACAGTGGAAGAGGCAGACCAATACACTGTGCTTCAGGGGAAGAGACAGACCAATCCATTGAGCACCAGGGGAAGAGGCAGACCTATACACGGTGCACCAGGGGAAGAGGCAGACCTATCCGCTATGTACCGGGGAAGAGGAAGACCTATCCACAGTGCACCAGGAGAAGTTGCAGTCCAGACCTATCCATGGTGCTCCAGGGGAAGAGGCAGACCTATCCACGGTGTGCCAGTGGCAGACGCAGGCCTATTCATGATGCACCGGTGGAAGAGGTAGACCTATATGCCGGGCACCAGTGGAAGACGCAGACATATCCATGGTGCACTAGTGGAAGACACAGACCTATCCGCAGTGCACCAGGTGAAGAGGCAGACCTATCCATGGTATTTGATAATGAAATCTCATTAATGAAAAAGTTTGTTTTCAAGTGGGCACAAAGTGAAATTTAAAGCATATTAACGATAAGTTATGTTTTAAAACAGACGGGAAATCAAAAGCAAAAGAGATTTACTCTAAAAAAAGCTGCATAATTCAAGAATACAGCTTAACCTAACCATACTCTAACACAGAACCCTCCCCTGGTGGTGCCTAACCCTAAGAGCTATATGGTTTTCATATATTTTATTACTGAGGACATATTGAATACTTATTTTATGTTTATTGTTATCTTTGTTATATACTTTAATTTTTTATATTTTACATGCTTTTGTATTTTACTGGGTTGTAATTGTCAAAAACAAATTATTTCTGATAAGACCCAAATCTCTAAATATCTAATTGGTCCATAAAGAAAATTAAGTGAAAAGTTAATTACTTTAAAGTACACCTGACATGAGAAGTATATGGAGGCTGCCATAATGTTTTGCTTTTAACCACCCTGGCGTTCTGATTAAATCGCCAGGGTGGCTGCGGGAGGGTTTTTTTTAAATAAAAAAAAAACTATTTCATGCAGCCAACTGAAAGTTGGCTGCATGAAAGCCCACTAGAGGGCGCTCCGGAGGCGATCTTCCGATCGCCTCCGGCGCCCAGAATAAACAAGGAAGGCCGCAATGAGCGGCCTTCCTTGTTTTGCTTATATCGTCGCCATAGCGACGAGCGGAGTGACGTCATCGACGTCAGCCGACGTCGTGACGTCAGCCGCCTCCGATCCAGCCCTTAGCGCTGGCCGGAACTTTTTGTTCCGGCTACGCTGGGCTCAGGCGGCTGGGGGGACCCTCTTTCGCCGCTGCTCGCGGCGAATCGCCGCAGAGCGGCGGCGATCAGGCAGCACACGCGGCTGGCAAAGTGCCGGCTGCGTGTGCTGCTTTTTATTTCATTAAAATCGGCCCAGCAGGGCCTGAGCGGCAGCCGCTGGCGGTGTTGGACGAGCTGAGCTCGTCCAGACCGCTCAGCTGGTTAAACAATGCCAGTTACCTTGCTGTCTTGCTGAACTATTTGGCTGCAGAAGTGGGTGAATCACACACCTGAAACAAGCATGTGGCTACAGTGTTCTCCCAAGGCTCTTTTAACCAATCCACCCGGCTAATTTTGGTGAGCACCCAGCTGTCACCGGCTAGACTCCACATCCTCCTCCTACACTGTAAGCATAAATGCGCCGACTCTGCATTTCCTTCTGTCAAGCCCCGCCCGGCTACTTTTTCAAGCCACCCGACTGGAAGAAATTTCTGGGGAGAACATTTTGCTAATCCAGTCAAACATCTGATCTGCATGCTTGTTCTGGGGCAATGGATGGAAATACAAAAAAGCATATGATTAGCAAGATGGCCAAGCAATTTGAATGGTGTAAAAGGAAACAAATATATCCCTCTCTCTGTCAAGGCCACCACAAAAGGCTGGAGAACAGCACCCCCTTGTGGTTGGAGGTATGCTCTCTAGCTGTGGAAGGGGGCCTTTTGTATTAGGTCTAGAACAGGCATGGGCAAACTCAGCCCTCCAGCTGTTACAGAACTACATGTCCCACAATGCATTTGCCTTTATGAGTATTGACTGTGCCTGTCAGACTCCTGCAATGCATTGTGGGACTTGTAGTTCCGTTACAGCTGGAGGGCCGAGTTTGCCCATGCCTGGTCTAGAATGACCTTCCATCAAAATAATTTCTAGCTGCAGTCCAGGCTATAAAGTACCTATATACTAGCCCTTCAGCTAGTCAATGCTTCAGGATATTATTCAAGACTTTTCACTATTTCGAATGGTGCTTGTAGGGATGCACACTGTCACCTCTTATATTCATTAGGATCATGGATTCCCTTGCCAAGGCCATTTGTATACATCCAGGTATTAAAAGCATTCAAATTGGCAGCTCAACTCATACGATCAGCCTATTCGACGATGATGTCATTCTCTCACAGATCTCACAGATCCTTACAACTCATTAAAGAGACTCTGAAGCGACTTTTAAAACAGCTTTTTACCTTCTATTCTACATGGACATGTTTGCCCCTGCTAAAACGCCGCTCTCCTGCGGCAGATGAGGGGTCTTTACCCCCCAAATCCCCTCCGTAGTGCCTTTGGATCGCTTCCTGCTTGAGGTAGGGCTAATGGCCACAGCCCTGCCTCTCAGCGTGTCTATCAGCGCATATCTCCGCCTCTCCCCGCCCCTCTGTCTTCCTTCACTGAGAGGGGCGGGTGGAGGCAGAGCTAAAGCCGAAAGCTCTGCCTCCATGAGCAGCAAAATCTACGACCAAGTTGGTTGTGGATTTTGCAGGGGGGGATTTGGGGGGTAAAGGACCCCTCGTTCTGCCGCGGGATAGCGGCGTTTAAGCTGGGGCAAACATGCCCATGTAGAATATAAGGTAAAAAGCTGTTTTAAAAGTCGCTTCAGAGTCTCTTTAAGGTGTAGTTAATACACTAGGTACATTTTCTGAAGTATAATTTTATAAAAACAAAAAACTCCCCGGTGGTGTTAAATACTATTCCCCTTCCGAGTTGCTGTAACTTGGAGAGAGATGTAATTTAGGGTCCGGAAACTGCCAAAGCCCCGAATTACCCTTATGCACCTCACGTGGCATTACATTGCTGCTATGGGGTGCCTGGTTTCGGCACCTGGTGCTATGCGCCAAAACCACCTGCTTCGTAACATCAATCATTAAAGCAACAATGAAGCTATAGACCAATTACACAGACTTGCCTATTCATAAAGTTTTTTAGATAAAGAGCAGCTTGTCTCTCTTTTAGAATGAATTAAAATCACAAGCAAATTTACTGATCCATCTGATGCTATACAGGACTTCACTAGAGCTGCCCCCATCCAGTGGAACACTCTCCCACTGCACATCCCCCTTCTTCAACACCTTCCAACAAGTCCTCAAAACTCATCTCTTCAAGGAGGCCTACAACACCTCACTGCTGCCCTAACTCTCTCTGCTGAGAACCTCTCGATGCAGCCCAACTCCTATCATGTCAACCCCCCCCCCCCCCTCCCCCCCTAGATTGTCAGCCTTGGCAGGGCTCTCTCCCCTTGTGTATCATACGTGATTGTGCACTGTAGCCAGAGTAATGTGAGCTTTTATTATTGGGACTTCCACTCCAGTGTATGATTAGACATTGTGTATCTTATATTGCTTATGATTGCGATAAAGTTCAATTCAGGGTTGGAGTTTCTCTTTAAGCAATAATATACACAACATAATACAGGTAGTATTATGTTGTGTATATTATTGCTTAAAGAGAAACTCCAACCCTGAATTGAACTTTATCGCAATCAGTAGCTGATACCCCCTTTTACATGAGAAATAGAATGCTTGCCACAAACAGACCATCAGAGGAGCTGAAGGGTCTATCAACACAAATAACAATGCCTTTACCAGAGGAGCTGGGAAAGTACTAATAATAAGATAACTAAAGAAGTTTGGCTAAACCTTACCAGAGGGGCTGGTAAGATACTGACAGCACAAATGACTGAATAGTTAAATTAGACCTTTCCAGAGGAGCTGGGAAGGTACTAACAGCACCAGTGACTGAATAGTTTAGCAAGACCTTGCCAGAGGAGCTGGCAAGGTACTAACAGTCACTGGAGCTTGTATAAGTGAGTCTGAACGTCACCAGAGAGCTGGTGGGTTCTAATGGCCAGAGCACCTCACCAGTGGCAATAGCAAGGTCAGAGAGTAGCCAGAATCATATACAGATTATCAGAAATACAATGTAATATAAACTAACTATAGATAGATGTATATTGCAAACACTGCATATACATCTATCATCGTGAAAAGTACTTGTGGATCGCACTCCTGTAGTTGATATGGTGATGTGCCTGGACAAGAAGATAGGTAGCACTCCCGTCTCCAATAGCGATATAGAACGTAGAGTCCAGCACCATCAATTGTATATATGCTCTTTATTTTAAAAGACACATAGACATAGAAAGCAACGTTTCGGGGTAGACCCCCTCCTTTCTCAAGCTAAAGTCAGTGTCTGCATGAATAGTCTAATACACAGGTTTATATACATCTACAAACATGGAAACAACCAATCACATTTGACATCTGCCTATGGCAGCCAATCGCTTACCACCTCCTTGGGCGGACCTGATGGGGAACTATGTCGTTCACATTCAAATGTGCGCAGACACACAGCAGTCAGTAGTGCGCAGGAACGGGGGAGGAGAGTGCCAGCAACGCCCGGCTCGTCTCCACAAGACGCCAACCAATCAGCTATGAGGAGCTGGACACCGTCATCAGGCCACGCCTCCTCACGATATGCAACCTTTTCTTTGATGGAGTTGTCTGACTGATATTTAATCTAGTTATCGATCTTTGGCATGATACTAGCTATATGCATACCTTATTAAATGTTTATCTAATGTATCCTTTCTCTAGGATTATGTGTTCATGTATGTGGCACATAGATTATTTATATGCTTTATCTGTATATTCGGTGGCTTCAGTAAGGTCTTATTTGTCCACATGTTATCCAGCGTGTTGCGCGGAGGGAGGGGGGCGTGGTGGCGAGCGCTGCGTGTTACGTCCCATAGCGAACACATGGCCGGCTTGTTTACATCCCGGCCATGTGACTCGCAGACGCTTAGACCAGAGGGGGCGTTGGCTTGCCCTCGCTCTCACAGCTATAGAGGTTCCCCATCAGGTCCGCCGCTTGAGGAGGCGTGGCCTGATGACGGTGTCCAGCTCCTCATAGCTGATTGGTCGGCGTCTTGTGGAGACGAGCCGGGCGTTGCTGGTTGGTTGTTTCCATGTTTGTAGATGTATATAAACCTGTGTATTAGACTATTCATGCAGACACTGACTTTAGCTTGAGAAAGGAGGGGGTCCCCTCCGAAACGTTGCTTTTTATGTCTATGTGTCTTTTAAAATAAAGAGCATATATACAATTGATGGTGCTGGACTCTACGTTCTATATACATCTATCATCAACAGGAACCTCACTAGGTCTGAGCGCTAACACGAGTGTATTCGCAACAGCAGACAAGTTGCCAATGATCGGTGACGGCTTAAGAAGCCGAGGAGAGCCCAGCGCCACTCCCCCTAGCAATCAGCCAATCCTAGCGGCGCGAGTCACTCCTGACGTCAGCCGACCAGCAAGTCAGCTGACGCGCCTTCTTCCAGCATAAAGGTCCTGTCTCCGCGCGCGCCCGCGCGATACAGAGACCCTATGAGCAATAGACAATGTCGTTCCTGGTGTGCTGGACGCCGCCGGGACGGATAAAGCCTGTGAACAAGGAACAAAGGCGGCTGCGGATCTATCCTGCGCATCTGCAGCCGCCATAGTTTCAGACGTTACAATATGATAAAATACATGAGGGTGCTTCGTCTCTGGTTCTCTTTAAAATAAAATGTTATGTGCTCAATCAATGGCCCTTCACCGAGTCTCCCCTAAGGTAATTGATTCACCATTTGTGTATGACCAATGTTAGACAGGTACCTGTAAAATCTTAGAGGCATCTAAGACAAGTGGCATCAAGCTTGAGAGTGTGTGTTTGTTACAAGGACAGCCATCAGGGGGGGACAACTGACACTGCAGTGAGGGGCCCAGGGCTTCTGGGGGCCCTGGGTCCCCCAAAGCACTGGAAGGGACGCATGTGCTGGCTGCAGGCCTGTGGCTCACTAACTAGCATACCGCGTTCCAGCACTGAGAGAAGAGTGACATCAGCACTTTAATGTGGGGAGCAGATGAGTGAGACCACTATAGCGGACTTTCTATACTGCGGCACCACCTATATCTGGCTATAGGCTACCTATACTGGGCCACCACCTATACCTCGCTACCTATACTGGGGCTGAAACCACCTATACCTAGCTACCTATACTGGGGCTACCTATGCTGGGGCACCACCTATAGTTGAATACCTATACTGGGGCACCAGCTATGCTGGCCTATACTGGGGCACCAGCTATGCCAGGCTACCTATACTGGGGGAATCTACACCAGGCTACCTATACTGGGGCACCACCTATAGCTGGCTACCTATACTGGGGGCACCTATACCTGGCTAGGGCAGCGGGACAAGATGAGACAGAAGGGGAAAAGAGGTAACACAGAGGGATAAAAGAGGCACAGGGGGGACAGAGGCGGACAAAAGAGGCACAGGGAGAAAAGAGATGAGATGGGAACATGAGGTCACACAGAGGGACACAAAAGAGGCACAAACTGAGGTGAGACAGAAGGGGACAAAAGAGGCACAGGAAGAAAAGAGGGGGACAAAAGAGAATGGATAAAGGATAAGAACGGACCTACATGTCCCTATCTCATTTGTTAACCGGGGACTACCTGTGTTTTGCTAGTATTTGGCTCCACCCACAACATGCCATGGCTGTGCATGCCGCTTTCTTCAGTGTCGGCGCCAGGGCCGGATTACCAACCAGGCAACAAAAGCAGTCGCTTGGGGCCCCATTCAGAGTCAAAGGGGCCCCATCAGCACATAAACCAGCCCTCGCCATCCTGTCAGCTGGATGGTATAATGGTTAAAGGGACTCTGAGCAGTGCAGTAACTATGGAAAGATGCATATCATTTTAAAGCTCTCTTTCTCCTCTTTCCAATGATATATAAACCGCCACCCTATGCCTTTTAGTTTTCGCTATTCTCGCGATTGAAATCGCGGCCACAGCTATTTCAATCGCGAAAAGTGTGAAAACTAAAAGGCGTAGGGTGGCAGTTTATCTATCATTGGAAAGAGGAGAAAGAGAGCTTCAAAATGGTATGCATCTTTCCATAGTTACATTGTATTACATAGGACGACTTTTCTCCAAAGTCGGCAGCTCGATTCAGCACAATGCAATGACATATAAGGAACCCAGGGGAATATAATTACAAACATCATGCTGGTAGGTGTGAGGATGTAATTAATTAGTTGTGGGTATGCTTAAAGGCATACCCACGGGCACTGCTCGGAGTCCCTTTAAGGGCTCTGCCTCTGACACCCGGGTTCGAATCTCGTCTCTGCCTGTTCAGTAAGCCAGCACCTATTCAGTAGGAGACCTTAGGCAAGTCTCTCTAACACTGCTACTTCCTATAGGGCGTGTCCTATTGGCTGCAGCTCTGGCGCTTTGAGTCCGCCAGGAGAAAAGCGCGATATAAATGTTATTTGTCTTGTCTTGTCTTGTCAAATGATGCCGTGCGCTGCTGATTGTCTTCAGAGCCAGGCCCTCCTCCTGCTACTGTGCGCTCTGCCGCTGCCCACTCCTCCCTCCCTTCCCACAGAGAACCACAGCTGCAGCAAGAATGATAGCAGCAGATGGCAAACGCTCACTCACCAAGCAATGATCCAAGCGATAGAGATCCCGTCATCTGAAACCCATCTGTCTCTTCTACAGTGCAGCCACTCGCTCTGAACTTCCTGATTCTCAGATCAGACAGGAAGTAGGAAGTAGTAATAGTAGTAGTAACAGAGCGGCAGCACTCTAGAGGAGACAGATGGGCTCCGGATGACGGGACCTCTATTGCTTGGATCGCAATCGGTGAATGTGAGTCATCTGGTGCTGTCATTCTCCCCCGCTGCGGCTGCCTTCTCTGCTGGACTATCGTATTCACTGGGATGGAGGCTGCATGGTGGCTGTCTAGTTTGGGAGGAAATCGGTTGCTCAGTGGTGGGGGTGGTTATGTAATTTTGTCTGGGGAACGGCTTCCGGTTTGGCGGTGTCCAGAGCTTTCTGCTATTGCCAGGCTGGAGATGCAGGGGGAAAGTGCTGCTGCTGTGATATCTGGCGCCCTCTTCACAGGGGTGCCCCAGCCCCTGAGTGCAAATGTCTCAGCCATTCATCTCTCACTCTGCATTTTGCCGCTGCTATTCCCTGCATTGTGCACCCTCAGAGGAAAGCGGGCTTTTGCCCATAGCAACCAGTAGCTCGGCTGCCCCGGTGTGTGCGGCATGTTGCTGTGCAGCTGCATATTCTGATTCTATTATGACATGATGGGGGGCCCAAATCAGTTACTTTGCTTAGGGCCCCATATAGCCTTAATCCGGCTCTGGTCGGAGCACACCGACACCGGGGTGGAGTGGATAGTGGGCGGGCACAGAAACCAGTGGGTGAGCCCAGGGAGGAGGTACCCAGGCCTGATGATGTGTGGGGGGCCCCAAAATTTCTGATGGCGGCCCTACGAGTATGACACATGGAAGCTGGGATTTGGTTCTCACTCTGCACTGTCTGGAGGTGCCTGTCCAGGAAGCACACTGGGGAGAGCCCGTTACCAAACTACACTGTATAAACTCCTTGATTTATGTAAGTGCAATATTTCAATAAAAAGTTGTGTTTTTAGAGAGTATTGTGCTGTGAAAGTCCATCTTTTATGAGTTGCAGAGACTCCTCAGTTCTCAGTGAGAACAACGCTCAATATTGACGCCACATGGTCTGGGATACCTCTAAGATCTCACAGGATACCCGAGGTGACATTTGACATGATGAGATAGACATGTGTATGTACAGTGCCTAGCACACAAACAACTATGCTGTGTTCCTTTTTTTCTTTCTCTGCCTGAAAGAGTTAAATATCAGGTATGTAAGTGGCTGACTCAGTCCTGACTCACAGGAAGTGACTACAGTGTGACCCTCACTGATAAGAAATTCCAACTATAAAACACTTTCCTAGCAGAAAATGGCTTCTGAGAGCAGGATAGAGATAAAAAGGGTCAATAGTTCATAGATTTTAGCTCTGGCATACTTCAATGAATATGTCATTGAGCAAAAACAATAAAACAGTTTAAACTTAAAAAGTAGATTTAAACAAAATAAAACTGTGGAATATCTTAAAAAGTCATTTTTAGGAGAAGGAAGATACAATCGTTTATTGCATTTGTTTATTTTCACCTCAGATGTCCTTTAACATGTTTGCTATAAAATTGACAGCTTCAAGCAACCCTGTTCCCTCTGGTACAGCTGCGGTTCCGGACACAGCCACTGGGAGTTCCCTGGAACGCCTACCTCACTATGTACAGAGTAACACATTGGATTGCTTGGAGTGTCAATACACAATACAATCTTGATTGTACAAACTACCAGTACAATCTGCAATCCCTTCATGAGATATTTGGTATGCTGCCTCCACCTCACAAGAGAGTGTGAATAACTCCTAAAGGTATCTATTCTGGTAGAAGGAAAGTGATTTCAACAACTTATCTAGCAATAACAATCCCAATCTAGCAATCCAGTAATGTCTCTTCAGAAGGCAGGATTATTGACTAGAAATATTAAGAACACAGGCAAGATCGAAATGGATTAACTATTTATTTCATAATGAAATCATGCATAAAAAATGATTACACCAAGTTGTCAAAAACCTCTAACAATGAACAGGATTTGCATAGCAACATAAAATGGAATTAAGGTAGAAAAACACTGAGCAAAGTTAAAGGTGTATGAGGCAAGGTTAAATGCTGTAGGTGCTGTACTTATTTAAAGAGACTCTGAAGCGAGAATAATTCTCGCTTCAGAGCTCATAGTTAGCTGTCCCGCGGCTAAACGGGGGTCCCTTCACCCCCAACCGCCCCCCGCAAAATCAACGACCAAATTGGTCGTAGATTTTGCTGCTCCGAGAGGCAGGGCTAACGGCTGCAGCCCTGCCTCTCAGCGCGTCTATCAGACGCGCATTGCCGCCTCTCCCCCGCCCCTCTCAGCGAAGGAAGACTGAGAGGGGCAGGGGAGAGGCGAAGGTTCGCGTCTGATAGACGCGCATAAGGCAGGGCTGCGGCAGTTAGCCCTGCCCCAATGCGGAAGAGATTCCGCTCTGCACGGAGGGGGATTTGGGGGTGAAGGGACCCCCGTTAAGCCGCGGGATAGCAGCGTTTTAGCAGGGGCACACATGCCCCTGCTATCTATGAGGTCTGAAGCGAGATTTATTCTCGCTTCAGACTCTCTTTAACACACTTACAGTACCATGTAATATGCCAAATATTTTAAGAAGACTCTGAAGTCTCTTTTTTTCACTGATTTTTTCATATCAGCCTGTTAAGAGTAAATGCCTAAGTGAAATCACCGCATCCCCCCAGCAGAGGAGTGATTTATTACACAGAAAGCGATCTGCAAAGTTCTACAATTTTGCAGGTCACAGATCATGCTGCCCTGGCTCGCAGAGCTTTCCTTCCTGGAGAGGCTGAGCTTTGAGCTGCAACTCAGCCTCTCTGCAGGAGAGTAGCAATAGGGGGTATAGAGGTAGCGACCGCATCGGTGGCCCTTGGGCCAGAGGGGCCCCGAATGGGCCCTCCCTCAACTACAGTATTAGCTCTCTATTGGTCCTGTGCTCATAATAATCACTTCTATAGATGCTTAGACTAGTGGTAATCATTAACAAACTCTCCCCATCCCCTTCTTGCACCTCTGACACTGTAGTTGCCATTGGCAGGTTTGGTTCGCCATATCAATTATTATGTATAGAGTGCTTGGGGGCCCCATTGTAAAACTTGCATCGGGGACCACAGCTCCTTAGCTACGCCACTGCTTCTCTGCAATCAATCTCCACGGGTCTCCGCCTGCTCTCCGCCCTCTCAGTAAATGAAAACTGAGAGGGGCGGGGAGAGGCAGCGATCCGCAGAGATTGATGGCGTGGGAGGCAGAGCTACAACCTAAAGCTCTGCCTCATTGAGGAAGTGAAGCCCTGCAGCCCAGGAGCTTTTCAGGGCTAATCCTCTGTAATAAATCTGTCATCTGCTGCGGGGATGCGGCAATTTCACTTAGGCATTAACTCTTAACAAGCTGATATGAGAAAATAAGGGAAAAAAGAGACTTCAAAGTCTCTTTAAGGGTCCACAAGCAAACATAACTGTCCCCAATGCCACTGTGTCACACATGAGCTCAGAGCCAGGACAAGGTTCTCCAGCATCCAAGGCTGAGACTCCATAGTGCGCGCCTCCATCCCCCCCACCCCAGCTGTCACACACTGATTGCTATTAGACTAAGAGGCGCCCCAGGGCCCCCACCCACCCCCAACACCTTCATGTATCCCCTATTCTTATTTCTCTCTGCTTCAAACACAATAGGGGAATGATAGCTGAGTGAGTTGTGCGCCTCCTCCTACACTGCACCCTGAGGCTGGAGCCTCTCTCGCCTCTGCCCCGCCCTGCGCCCCCTCCTACACTGCGCCCTGAGGCTGGAGCCTCTCACGCCTCTGCCTCGGCCCGGTCTTGCTTTGCCCCCTCCTACACTGCGTCCCGAGGCTGGAGCCTCTCTTTGCCTCTACCTTGTGTGTGCCCCTCCTACACTGCGCCCTGAGGCTGGAGCCTCTCTTGCCTCTGCCTGCATGTGCTCCTCAGTGCCCATTACATTCTCATAACAAGATATAATCTGTACAAATTAAAAAATAAAATAAATTAGACTGTTATTTACTGAGCAAGCATTGTTTTAGTAATACATTCTAGTCAGGCAAATTACAATGATGTACAGGTACAGTACAGGACTGTATGATAGATAGCAATTTTATGAAAATAATTTTCTTCACTAACTGTGTTCAAGCCCACAAGATCAATGCTAAATGATTAAGAAAAAAACATTAGCAGCAGAGACATAAGTCTAATATTGTTTCCATTACAGGAAGAGTTAAGAAACTCCAGTTGTTATCTATGCAAAACAGCCATTGAGTTCAACAACTTTCAAAGTTGCAGAGAGTTCTGTCTTCTGAAGCTTGTTATCTCAAGTGTCAGTCACAGTATTGTTTTTTTCTTCAGCAGAGGACAGGTAAAAAGTTCACTGGCCTGCTCTGTAAAATCATTTAGGGCTTGATTCACAAAGCGGTGCTAACCTACTTAGCACGTCTAAAGTCTTTAGACGTGCTAACCAGGGTGCTAAGTAGGTTAGCACCGAATTATCTGATTCAGAAATTCGGTGCTAACCTACTTAGCACCCTGGTTAGCACGTCTAAAGACTTTAGACGTGCTAAGTAGGTTAGCACATCTTTGTGAATCAAGCCCTTAGAATGCTGAGTAGTGCGTAAACTGCAAATATTAGAGAATGATGCAATGTTATAAAAAACACTATAAAATAAAAATGAGAATATTTTCTTTGCTACTAATGTTCTAGTAATTATCCATACTACACATACAATTCATTATATCATAGTTTTTTTTCGCTTTAGTGTCGCTTTAAAGGGAACCTGAAGCGAAAGGTATATGGAGGCTGCCATATTTATTTCTTTTTAAGAAATACCAGTTGCCTGGCTATCCTGCTGATCCTCTGCCTCTAATACTTTCAGCCATAGACCCTGAACAAGCATGCAGAAGATGAGGTGTTCCTGACGTTATTGTTATATCTGACAAGATTAGCTGCATGCTTGTTTCTAGTGTGATTCAGACACTTCTGCAGCCAAATAGACCAGCAGGTCTGCCAGGCAACTGGTATTGTTTAACAGAAAATGAATATGGCAGCCTCCATATTCCTCTCGCTTCGGGTTCCCTTTAAAGTGCCACCCACTATACAGATTTTCTTATAGCGTCTCCTTATAGTGCCCCTCTTATATCACAATCTCTAGTCCAACTCCCCCCCCCCCCCCCCCCACGCAGAGGTAGCAGCAGAACCTAGTAGTAAGTGTTATATTTACCTCACTTCCCCTTTCCTGATCTCATACCATCCACCATTTTCTGAGTTTTAACCCAAGCCTCCAACATCTCCTCACCCCTATTCCATGTAACCATGACAACAGTAAGCAGGAAAAAGATAAAATGTCCTGGGAGAACCTGGCTGCAAGCTGAAACCAGAATGCTCCACTACCAGTTCTTCATGTTTTTCAAGGGAGAAGACATCTTAGGAGCCGCCCAGCTATTTATAGAAGTGCCTGCCTTGGTAGGGACTCCACTTTTTGGTGCTACGCTCTCGGAAGTTGTCATTTGATTTGTCTATTCCTTTTGCCAGGCCTTTAGCGAAGGCACCTATCAGATCTGCTAAAAAGCCATTAGTGTGCGGTCCTTTCACATCCCTGATCTTTATAGAACCTTCCCATACCCATAATGCAGCATGGAGGGGCTCAGTGAAGGCAGCAGTGAAGGTGTGGAGGTGTCTGATGGGGTCACACAGGGCATAAAAGGAGATCTGCCCTGCCTCATAGTCCAGATCTATCCTGACTCTGCTACTGGGGACTTTGTCAGGTGGTTGGATCACTTCCTGGTCATGTATTATGGAATACTGATTATCTTTCTTTTCCAGGCACCATGACTTGTTATTATTTCCAATCACTGGCTTTTGTCTCCTGTCTATACTGGGGTAACACATCCCAACTCTACACCATACTGATCCCCCAACATCTACTTCCCAGCAATGTTGCCCTGAGGAGAAACTCTGGATGCTCAACACCTGAGGACAATGGTTAAATCTCCCAGGGATTTCTGATCGATGCTGCCTTACTGGTGATGAGGATACAATTTTCCTGTCATCTGATATAT
The DNA here is from genome assembly GCF_040937935.1 of Hyperolius riggenbachi. NCBI lineage: Eukaryota > Metazoa > Chordata > Amphibia > Anura > Hyperoliidae > Hyperolius > Hyperolius riggenbachi. The sequence goes on along the minus strand of NC_090647.1, from coordinate 22,037,372 downwards.
GTAGATCATTACCAGCTGTGTTTTCATCCAGTAATATGTCTGCATACACTGGCAGCCCTGATGTTTGCTGTGCAGCCCCAATATCAGTCCCCCCGGCCTGGCGCTGTGTGTGTTGTGTGGTGGAGGTGGGTTGGGGGCGTGGCCTGGATAGTTCAGCAGTGATGGGAACTTTGTCCTCTGTACTAGAATGTGGATAGGCCTGTATGTCTGTATGTTTCAGCACAATTACCCCAGACATGATATCAGCTAGTCCTGTGTGTAATGTGTGTGAGATGCCGGCCACATCCAGATCCCCTCCATCATGGAGCTGTTTATCATGTCTCTCTCTGTCCTCCGTGTCACACAAGTCACCTGTGTCTGATTCCTGTAAGATAGTCAGTGGATCAGTCATGTTACACAGCTCCTCAATGTGATGCATCTTCCTGGACAGCTCCTCCTTCTTTATCTTCAGCTGCTGAATGACGTCATTGTAGGATTGTGACACCTGCTCTGCCTGCCTAATGATGTCACTCAGGACTCTCTCCTCCAGCTTCTCCAGCCGTCTCCTGAGGTCTCTAAACAAGGCAGTGACTCTCACTGTTTCACCATCTGCTTTTTCTTGTGCTTTTCTCCTGCGTTCCTCCAGACTCGGGACTCTTTTCTCAGCCTCTTCTGTCCCTGCCATCAGTTTCTTCAGATCATTTCTCAGTTTCTTCTTCTTCTTCTCAGAGGCCTCATCCAGTATCTCCACTTGGTGTCCCCGATGTTCTCCATCCAACCTGCAGGACACACAGATACAGGCAGCATCCTCAGTGCAGTAATACTCCAGGATCTTCTTATGGACGGAGCATTTCCTGTTCTCCAGGGAAGTGTTGGGGTCACATAAGATGTGTTCTGGTGCTTTGCTGTGAACTCTCAGATGTTTAGAACAGAGCGAAGCTTCACAGAGAAGACAGGACTTGACGGCAGGTATAGAACAGTCAACACAGTAAGTACAGCAGACTCCGGCCTCCTCCTGATCTGGCTGAGTAGACTGGAAACTCTCTGCTATCTTCCTCAGAGCAATGTTCCTCTGCAGTGTCGGCCTCTCCATATACTGCGCTCTACATTCAGGGCAGGAATAACATCCAGACCCCTCCTGTGTATCCAGCACACGATCAATACAGACCCGGCAGAAGTTGTGACCACATCTCAGGATTACAGGATCGGTATAAATGGTCAGACAGACGGGACACTCCAGCTCCTGGCTCAGATCAGCAGAAGCCATCGCTGCAGCAGAGGGCAGAAATGAAGATTTCTGATTCTCAGAATTCAGTAAAGCCAACAGTGAAATTGTTGCACAGGGTGTGGCTGAGCTAATATCTTACTTTTGTCCATATTAGAACCTTTGGACTTTGTTGCCTGTCTGATTAGCCTCATGGTCCGTAGAACAACAACAAACTTTATTGAGACACAACATTAACATACAGCTAGAATGAAGTACTTTTATGTTACTGTAGGTGGAGCAGATATATGAACCTCAATATCCTAAAATTGCCAGTTGTCGTGAAATTTAGAGTGTAAATAAGCAGAAAGTGTCAATTTAAAGGATGGGAATAAAGTTTAGAGTTAATTAAACACATCTTCCAGTACAAAAAATACATTTATTAACATAGATAGGAACATCAGTCCTGAAAGAGGGACGAATGAGTAAGAAAGAGGGGCAGTTGGGAGCTATGTGATTAGCTTTCAAACACCTTTTAGTGAATTATACATCAGGCCACGTAAACATCATAAAGAACATAAGAGTCTCTTAATGATGGAGCGCTGCCCTGCTATTGTGATACAGCAAAAGAAACATGTATATTATATTCAGGGGCGTAACAATAGACCCTGCAAGGGATGCAGCTGCAGGGGGGGGGGGCAGAAGCTGCAGGGGGTCCTCTGGGGGAAGAAGTTTATTTTTCCTGTCCTTAGAGACTGATAACTAAGGGCACGGAGAGAAATAACTTTCTGCTGTCTGCACAATTGTTCTAATGACTGCATCCGCCCAGCCACTGATAAGGAATCATACAAAGATTTGTAGACAGTCCCTATTCAGTGTTCAGCAAGGTCTTGTGCAGGGCCGGGCCGAGGCAGAGAGGCTCCAGCCTCACTCAGCTCGTGTTTGAAGCAGAAAGAAATAAGAGAAGGGGATACATGGCAGTGACTGCAAGCCAGATAACTAGAGATTAAGGTGTTGAGGCCCTGGGCCACCTCTTAGTCCAATAGGAATCAGTGTGTGACTGCTGGGGTGGGAGGGATGGAGGGGCGCACTTTGGTGTCTCAGCCTTGGGAGCTGGAGGACCTTGTCCCGGCTCTGGTCTTGTGTACAGCACTGCTCTACCAATAGCCTATCTACCCCTCCCCAAGTGATGTGTACTGCAGTGATGCTTGAGAACTCTGGGCATGGAGAGAAAAAGCATTCTGCTTTCTAAACTATTGTTAATACTAATTAAGTTAATTGTTAACACTAATGACTGCATCTAATCAGCCACTGATAACGAATCATGCAAATGTTTGTAGACAAAGATTTGTAGACAGACCCTATTCAGTGTGCAGTATGCTCTTTTGTACAGTGCCCTGCCCCCAACCTCTCTATCCCTCCCCAATTGCTGTGTACTGTAGTGATGCAGGAGGAGTCTGCAGAGCCAGTTCTGCTCTATCAGAGATGGACAGAGTGAGTGTAATAAGCTGAGGCTGGGAGCACACTCTTCTGTTGGTTTTCTGTATGCGTTTTCTGCACACCATGGGCTTGATTCACTAAACCGTTAAAACTCAAATACCACACCTTATCAAAGATATCACACCTTATCAAAGATACCACACCTTATCAAAGATATCACACCTCATCAAAGATAGCACACCTTATCAAAGATATCACACCTTATCAAAGATATCACACCTTATCAAAGATACCACACCTTATCAAAGATATCACACCTCATCAAAGATAGCACAACTTATCAAAGATATCACACCTTATCAAAGTTAACACGCCTTATCAGAATAGTATAGCGAGCGCTACAAACTTATTCCTGCTAATTGGCAATGGCACTCGTCCTGCCCTGAGCCCCTGCGGGTTCGTAGCGCTCGCTATGCTACTCTAATAAGGCATGTTAATTTTGATAAGGTGTGATATGTTTTATAAGGTGTGCTATTTGAGTTTTAGTGATTCAACCCCCACTACTCTGTATGTGTGGAAACATGCACATTTTATCACAGAGGCTAATGTAATTGATAGAAAAAATGCCTGCAGTGCTTAAAGGACAACTGTAGTAAGAGGGTTATGGAGACTGCCATATTTATTTCCTTTTAAGCAATACACATTGCCTGGCTATCCTGCTGACCCTCTGCCTCTAATACTTTCAGCCATAGACCCTGAACAAGCATGCAGCAGATCAGATGTTTCTAACATTATTGACAGATCTGACGAGATTAGCTGCATGCTTGTTTCTGGTGTGATTCAGACACTACTGTGGCCAAATAGACAGCAGAAAACAAAGCAAGCACTCATCAATATGGGCTGCAACTGAATGACTCATCACCTCATATGCACCGCTTAAATAGCTCAAATACACACTCAGCAATCAGACAGATGCAAAACATATGCAAAACTAAACTAACCATGCAAAACAGGATAGCACAATGGGTGCTGCTAGCCTGGTAGTTACAGAACTGTGGAAACAAAATATAGGTAGAAGGCTGCGCATCCCTGACCCAATACTGTACAATTGAATGGTTAATCACTGTGGCGCACACCGCCCCCCCTGGACTAAAATGTACGCCCGCATCCAAACAATGCAATACTGGTTTATGGAGAAATTTTAGCTTCCATCATAGTTTTGCATGCAAAAATATAATATACTGGACATCTGCACCAACGTTGAGGTAAATCTCCAGAGCAGATGTCCTAACACTAAATACACACTTTGTTTCCACAGTTCTGTAACTACCAGGCTAGCAGCACCCATTGTGCTATCCTGTTTTGCATGGTTAGTTTAGTTTTGCATATGTTTTGCATCTGTCTGATTGCTGAGTGTGTATTTGAGCTATTTAAGCGGTGCATATGAGGTGATGAGTCATTCAGTTGCAGCCCATATTGGTGAGCGCTTGCTTTGTTTTCTGCTGTCTGTATTGAATGTAAGTTACACATTTTAGCATAGCTGCTGCCAGGGTAAAGACATTTGCTTTTAACTTAGGTCAGTTTAGTGTTAGGACATCTGCTCTGGAGATTTACCTCAACGTTGGTGCAGATGTCCAGTATATTATATTTTTGCATGCAAAACTATGATGGAAGCTAAAATTTCTCCATAAACCAGTATTGCATTGTTTGGATGCGGGCGTACATTTTAGTCCAGGGGGGGCGGTGTGCGCCACAGCGATTAACCATTCAATTGTACAGTATTGGGTCAGGGATGCGCAGCCTTCTACCTATATTTTGTTTCCACAGTTCTGTAACTACCAGGCTAGCAGCACCCATTGTGCTATCCTGTTTTGCATGGTTAGTTTAGTTTTGCATATGTTTTGCATCTGTCTGATTGCTGAGTGTGTATTTGAGCTATTTAAGCGGTGCATATGAGGTGATGAGTCATTCAGTTGCAGCCCATATTGGTGAGCGCTTGCTTTGTTTTCTGCTGTCTGTATTGAATGTAAGTTACACATTTTAGCATAGCTGCTGCCAGGGTAAAGACATTTGCTTTTAACTTAGGTCAGTTTAGTGTTAGGACATCTGCTCTGGAGATTTACCTCAACGTTGGTGCAGATGTCCAGTATATTATATTTTTGCATGCAAAACTATGATGGAAGCTAAAATTTCTCCATAAACCAGTATTGCATTGTTTGGATGCGGGCGTACATTTTAGTCCAGGGGGGGCGGTGTGCGCCACAGCGATTAACCATTCAATTGTACAGTATTGGGTCAGGGATGCGCAGCCTTCTACCTATATTTTGTTTCCACAGTTCTGTAACTACCAGGCTAGCAGCACCCATTGTGCTATCCTGTTTTGCATGGTTAGTTTAGTTTTGCATATGTTTTGCATCTGTCTGATTGCTGAGTGTGTATTTGAGCTATTTAAGCGGTGCATATGAGGTGATGAGTCATTCAGTTGCAGCCCATATTGGTGAGCGCTTGCTTTGTTTTCTGCTGTCTGTATTGAATGTAAGTTACACATTTTAGCATAGCTGCTGCCAGGGTAAAGACATTTGCTTTTAACTTAGGTCAGTTTAGTGTTAGGACATCTGCTCTGGAGATTTACCTCAACGTTGGTGCAGATGTCCAGTATATTATATTTTTGCATGCAAAACTATGATGGAAGCTAAAATTTCTCCATAAACCAGTATTGCATTGTTTGGATGCGGGCGTACATTTTAGTCCAGGGGGGGCGGTGTGCGCCACAGTGATTAACCATTCAATTGTACAGTATTGGGTCAGGGATGCGCAGCCTTCTACCTATATTTTGTTTCCACAGTTCTGTAACTACCAGGCTAGCAGCACCCATTGTGCTATCCTGTTTTGCATGGTTAGTTTAGTTTTGCATATGTTTTGCATCTGTCTGATTGCTGAGTGTGTATTTGAGCTATTTAAGCGGTGCATATGAGGTGATGAGTCATTCAGTTGCAGCCCATATTGGTGAGCGCTTGCTTTGTTTTCTGCTGTCTGTATTGAATGTAAGTTACACATTTTAGCATAGCTGCTGCCAGGGTAAAGACATTTGCTTTTAACTTAGGTCAGTTTAGTGTTAGGACATCTGCTCTGGAGATTTACCTCAACGTTGGTGCAGATGTCCAGTATATTATATTTTTGCATGCAAAACTATGATGGAAGCTAAAATTTCTCCATAAACCAGTATTGCATTGTTTGGATGCGGGCGTACATTTTAGTCCAGGGGGGGCGGTGTGCGCCACAGCGATTAACCATTCAATTGTACAGTATTGGGTCAGGGATGCGCAGCCTTCTACCTATATTTTGTTTCCACAGTTCTGTAACTACCAGGCTAGCAGCACCCATTGTGCTATCCTGTTTTGCATGGTTAGTTTAGTTTTGCATATGTTTTGCATCTGTCTGATTGCTGAGTGTGTATTTGAGCTATTTAAGCGGTGCATATGAGGTGATGAGTCATTCAGTTGCAGCCCATATTGGTGAGCGCTTGCTTTGTTTTCTGCTGTCTGTATTGAATGTAAGTTACACATTTTAGCATAGCTGCTGCCAGGGTAAAGACATTTGCTTTTAACTTAGGTCAGTTTAGTGTTAGGACATCTGCTCTGGAGATTTACCTCAACGTTGGTGCAGATGTCCAGTATATTATATTTTTGCATGCAAAACTATGATGGAAGCTAAAATTTCTCCATAAACCAGTATTGCATTGTTTGGATGCGGGCGTACATTTTAGTCCAGGGGGGGTGGTGTGCGCCACAGCGATTAACCATTCAATTGTACAGTATTGGGTCAGGGATGCGCAGCCTTCTACCTATATTTTGTTTCCACTGTGGCCAAATAGACCAGCAGGTCTGCCAGGCAACTGGTATTGTTTAAAGAGAACCCGAGGTGGGGATCTTAGAATTAAATCTATACACAGAGGCTGGGTCTGGCTATAGTGCCCAGCCTCTGTTGCTAGTTGAATCCCCCGTAAGTCCCCCCTGCGCTCCGTTCTAGCCCATAAATGACAGCCGCGCTGTCGGGCTCTGTTTACCTTTCTAGTGCCACTCACGCCGCTCCCCCCACCTCCTGCAGAGCGCCGAACCCCGCCCACGTCCCTTCCCTCCAATCAGCGGCGAGGGAAGGGAAGTGGGCAGGGATCGGCGCTCTGCAGGAGGCGGGGGAGCGGCGTGAGTGGCACTAGAAAGGTAAACAGAGCCCGCTGCGACACTCTCAGTGTCGCCAGCGCGGCTGTAATTTATGGGGGGAGAGCGGAGCACAGGGGGGATTTAGGGAAGATTCAACTAGCAACAGAGGCCGGGCACTATAGCCAGACCCAGCCTCTGTGTATGGATTTAACTCTAAGATCCCCACCTCGGGTTCTCTTTAAAAGGAAATAAATACGGCAACCTCCATATACTTTTCACTTCAGTTGTCCTTTAAGAGTCTGAAGCCAATACAATTACCTTTTTTAACTCCCAGTCCTCTTCAGCATTAAGATCAAAGATGAATTGCCGCATCCCCGCGAAAGAAGGATGTTCCTGGTGCTATTCAGACTCTACTGTAGCCAAATAGATCACCAGGACTGCTGGGCAACTGGTATTAATTAAAAGGAAATAAATATGGCAGCCTCCATATTCTACTCACTTCAGTTCTCCTTTAACTGCGATCTATTTTTATCTGCATGGGGAAATACATTCATGTGTGCACTGGCCAATTGAATGACATTGGTACTCAGTTTACCTGTGCAGAAAGCGAGGGGGGGGGGGGGGGAGAGGGGGCCCAGTGATTTCTAGTTACACCCTTGATTATATTGGGTATAAAGCGCTCAGATTGATCAGCTTGTCTAATGATGAGTTGTCAGCAGCCTGGCACGGTCACGGTATTGCCCATTTATTACCTGACTCACCGGATCTGCGGACCACTCTAGTAGTAGTGTATGTGCCAGCGTACACGGTAGGGTTTAAGCGGAGGGGTCACATTGCCACTCAGCCTGCATACTTCCCAACATTTTGAGATAAGAAATAAGGACACTTAAGCCACACCCCTAGCCACGCCCCCGGCACACCCCAAGCCACACATACCATAGAGATTTCATAAGAAAGATATGTTGTTTTATAATTCAAACAAAACCAGTCCTTTCTATCCTGGTTCACTTTCACTCATATTAACACATGAAAATAAGAAATATATCAATTTAAAGGATGAGTTTAGAGTCAAACACATTTTTCAAACAGACATCAAACAAATGATAGCGCTCATAGGCTGCAACTGAAATGCCCACAGGGGCTAAATACATGCCTTGAATGCAATTCAGATGCAAATTATGTACTAGTCCCTAATCTATAATTTGAATGCAAATTGAAGCACATGGATGCAGCCAACTAGCCATAGGTATACTTACATGAGTTTTGTACAGCAGGTCTCCTTGGCAGCGCTTCCAAACAGAGGCTGCACCCGAATTGACTACCTGCAATAGATGTGCAGAGCTCCACAAAGTGGACTAAAATACACAACTTGCATTCAAAACAGGTACAGCAAAGGAGGACGTTAGCTTCATTATAAATAATATGTGCCCAAATCATTCCCTACTAGACCTCCCCACGGCGATGACGGGTCTGCTCGGGGAAGACCTGCTTTGGAAGCGCTGCCAATATCTCCTGCAGTACAAAACATTTTTCAGGAGAAAAATACATATATTGTATTTACAATAATCTGTACCTAAGTTCTGAAAGAGGGACAAATGAGGAGGAAAGAAGGACAGAGGGATAGGGGTCCCAAAGAGGGACAGTTGGGAGCTATGAGCCTGGTTAGCTGCTGGTAGCTGCTTTTTCTTAGAGTGCTGGACTGGTAACAAATTTGTATACAAACGAGGTGACCCGCTGACCGCCTGCATACCCTAAAAGTGAGCCTTTTGTGCACCCTTGTACATTTTAATTTGTGTGATTTTTTATTAAATAGTTGAGTTTTTAAGCATTTTTACACTATGCAAACATTTTTTTTTGGAGGTACTGTCTAAACCAGCCTTTCTCAACCTTTCTACCCTGGAGAAACCCTGCAAATAACTTTTTGATCTCAAGGAACCCCTGCAAACATTTTTTTGATCTCGAGGAACCCCTGCATTTATTTTGCAGGAGGCATGGTCTTTAAAAGTATGTGTGGCTGTTTATTTCACTCCTCCCATTACACTGCCACTCATTATACTGTCTTCTGACCCCCCAAATTAGTGCTTATTGTTACACTACCACCTATTATAGTGTGCTCTATATACTTCCGCCACGATGGGGGAAAATGCCAAGGAACCCCTGCTGAGTCCTCAGGGAACCCTGGTTGAGAAAGCCTGCTCTAAACTGATAAACCGAGTCCAGGGACTTAAAGGAACCAAGCCGATTGGCAGAGAGGTGTAGGGGTGTCCTATACCTTTGATGTGCATACAGGCCTGCTTTGGCAGTGAGTCAGCTGGTAATAAAGGGGGGATGCTGTGACCCTGCCAGGCCGCTGACCTCTCATCATCAGACAAGCTGATCAATCTGTGTGCTTTATACCCAACATACTATACAGAACGCTGTTATTGCCATGCCTCTCTTGTCATCGTAAAGCCTGCATCCATTTGGTGAGCACATCCAGTATAGTTGCATACTTTCAGAACAAATGAATGGATTATCCACACCAGGGCCGGCGATTCCATTACGGCAAATTGCCCCCAAGTCCGTAGGCATCCCCCCTTGCTCCCAAGCTAATTTGCCACTTTATTCACGTTCCCAGCAACTAGAAATTATTTTGATGGAAGGCCATTCCACATGTTCCCAGACCTAACAGAAAAGCTCTTCTTCCACAGCTAGAGAATATACTGTACCTCCAACCACAAGGGGGTGCTGCTGCTCTCCAGCCTTTTGTGGTGGCCTTAAAGGATACCCGAAGTGACATGTGACATGATGAGATAGACATGTGTATGTACAGTGCCTAGCACACACATAACTATGCTGTGTTCCTTTTTTTTGTTTCTCTGTCTAAAAGAGTTAAATACCGGGTATGTAAGTGGCTGACTCAGTCCTGACTCAGACAGGAAGTGACTATAGTGTGACCCTCACTGATAAGAGATTCCAACTATAAAACACTTTCCTAGCAGAAAATGGCTTCTGAGAGCAAGAAAGAGCTAAAAGAGGAAATTTCTTATCAGTGAGGGTCACACTGTAGTCACTTCTTGTCTGAGTCAGGACTGAGTCAGCCACTTACATACCTGATATTTAACTCTTTCAGACAGAGAAAGAAAAAAAGGAACACAGCATAGTTATTTGTGTACTTGGCACTGTACATACACATGTCTATCTCATCATGTCACATGTCACTTCAGGTATCCTTTAAAGGGACTAGCGTTTCACATAATTTTCTTTATGGACCAATATATTTAGAGATGTGGGTGATTTACTTACTGAAAATAAGCTGGGTTTTCTCAATTACAGTCCAGTAAAATACAAACGCATAAGAAACACTTAAAGAGACTCCGTAACAAAAATTGCATCCTGTTTTTTATCATCCTACAAGTTCCAAAAGCTATTCTAATGTGTTCTGGCTAACTGCAGCACTTTATACTATCACAGTCTCTGTAATAAATCAATGTATCTTTCCCCTGTCAGACTTGTCAGCCTGTGTCTGGAAGGCTGCCAAGTTCTTCAGTGTTGTGGTTCTGCTATTTCAGGCCCCTCAGGCCCCTCTATGCACACTGCCTGTGTATTATTTAGATTAGGGCAGCTTCTCTCTTCTCTCTTATCTTTTACAAGCTGGATAAATCGTCCTCTGAGCTGGCTGGGCTTTCACATACTGAAGAAATACAGACAAGGGAAAAGCTGTTTGCAGGAGAAAAAAGAGCAGCCTGAAACTTCAGTGCATGAGAACTGCAGGGAGAAAGAAACACACAAATGATCTCTTGAGATTCAAAAGGAAGGGTGTATACAGCCTGCTTGTGTATGGATGTATTTTCTATGTGTGGACATACTGTACATCAACCTACTTCCTGTTTTGGTGGCCATTTTGTTTGTTTATAAACAAACTTTTTAAAACTGTTTTTAACCACTTTTAATGCGGCGAGGAGCGGCGAAATTGTGACAGAGGGTAATAGGAGATGTCCCCTAACGCACTGATATGTTTACTTTTGTGCGATTTTAACAATACAGATTCTCTTTAAGTATATAACAAAATTAATGGTGTCAATACTGTATGTCCTCTGTATGTAAGTAAATTAAAACCAAAAAACTCTTTGGGATATCATTATAGAAAACAGGAACGCAACTCAAAAGAACAAAAAAGTTGTACCGCATGTTATGGATGTATTGCGTCTCTTTACTGTAAAGCATACACTCAATGAAAAGTATGCTTAGCTGTACCTGTTAATGTACCCATCTGGCAGTAACGTTACCATACCGCAACCCGTTACATCACAATGCTACCGTCGCTCTGTGAATGGCTGATAGTCGGTGCATTGCAGTAATTTTGCAGTTTTGCATTGCAGTATTGCGGTAAGCCACATTACAAAGCAGCCATTACACCGCAACACAACACTGTGAATGAGGCCTGAGGGAAAGTTACCTAAACTATGTGTCCGGAGAGGAAATAAAAAAAGCATTTTTAATACAGGCATGAACAATCGATAACTTTTTTTTTTTGAGAATTGGGAAAAGGGAATTTTTTTCTATTAACAATCCTTTTCCTGCTAGGTGATTTCTTTGTGGGGATTTAAAGAGACACTGAAGCGAAAAAAAAAATGATGATATTATGATTTGTATGTGTAGTACAGCTAAGAAATAAAACATTAAGATCAGATACATCAGTCTTATTGTTTCCAGCTCAGGAAGAGTTAAGAAACTCTAGTTGTTATCTCTATGCAAAAAAGCAATTAAGCTCTGCCGACTTTCAAAGTCTGGAGAGGGCTGTTATCTGACTTTTATTATCTCAAGTGTTATTGGACTATTTACTTTTCCTCTGGCAGAGGAGAGGTCATTAGTTCACAGACTGCTCTAAAAGAATCATTTTGAATGCTGAGTGTTGTGTAATCTGCACATATTATAGAATGATGCAATGTTAGAAAAAACACTATATACCTGAAAATAAAAATATGAGAATATTTTCTTTGCTGCTAAACTTCTAGTAATTATTCATAGTACACAACCAATTCATTATATCATATATTTTTTTTTCGCTTCAGTGTCTCTTTAAAGAGAAACCGTAACCAAGAATTGAACTTCATCCCAATCAGTTGCTGATATCCCCTTTCAGATGAGAAATCTATTCCTTTTCTCAAACGGATCATCAGGGGGCTCTGTATGGCTGATTTTGTGGTAAAACTCCTCCCACAAATGATGTCAGCGCCTCACAGCACTGAGGTACTGACATCACACTGTGGGAGCCTTGTTGCATTGTGGGAAATAACAGCTGTTTACAACTGCCAAAAAAAAAAAAAGCAAGCAGCATCTCCTTCGTGTGACATCACCTGCCAGCAGTAAAAATGTCACCATGTGATAAATGTCAGATTGTAAATTGGGGAGGGGAAAGCTTTTACAATGGGCAAACACTGACTAATTCATTTATACATAATTATTGTACAAATGAAGCACTTTTTTATTACATTATTTTCACTGGAGTTCCTCTTTAAGGTAGCCATACATCTAGTGATGATGGGCAGATTCGACCAACAGACAAATCTCTCTCTCAAATCTGATTAGAGAGAGATCTTTCGGCTGCCCATACACTGCAGGCTGATTTCCGATCAATTTCAGCATGAAATGTCTCAGGAATCGGCCAAGTCCATTGCGTCTGCTGCGTCCACCGCCTTGCCGATGTTCCCTAGTGTATAAATGTGTGTGATGTGTGCATTTATACATTACCTGATCCGTGTTGCAGTACCCGTCCGTCTTCTGAATCCTCCGCTTTTCCATGGCTGCATACACACGGCCGGCGTGCCATGTGATGTCACACACACTAGCGTGCTATGCGCCGTCGGTGTGTATGGGGCTAACAGAAGAGCTGGGATTTGGAAGACAGATGGGCGCCGTGACACAGGACAGGTAACGTATCAGTACACACACATTTATAGATTAGCCGATCAGCCTCAGGGGTTCCGTGGCGTTCGTCACTTTTCCCGATATTGCTCGCTGTTACCGCCACGCAAGTCGGGCCGACATCTTGTAGCATGTCTGACCAAAATAAATGTAACCAGTTTCGGCCCAAAGATTGGGCATGAACTTGGACATTTCCCCCCTCACCTCGGGCTCTCCTCTCAGCACTCCCCCTCCTGGAATCATTAGTGGCAGCGGGCGGGCGGCGGCAGGCTGAACACATACCTCCTTAGCGCCGGAGGTTCCCATCAGTAAGTGCTTCACAGAGGCGTATCTAGAGGGGTGCAGGCATGGCTTGAGCCATGAGCTCCACAACACCAGGGACACCATGGCTACCACCCTTATTCCTCGTGCCCCACTACCATACTGGGGGATGCCTCTCGGCATTTGTATCTGCTCTTATGCTGAAGGACATCTCTCATTGCCTATAAGGGGGGGGAGGGGCTATTTATACTAGGAGAGATGTCTCACTACATATATTGGCAGGGGGCTACTAATTATAAGGGGGGTACCTATCACTACCTATATTGGGGGGTTACTCATACTGGGGTACACCTCTCACTACCTATACTGGGGGACCACTTATACTGGGGGGGGGGGCACTTCTCACCACTTATGCTAAAGAAGGCTACTTGTACTGGGGAGACACCTCTAACTACATAACCTGAGCTGGGGGCTTCTTATACTGGGTTAACTACCTCTGGCTACCTAAACTAAGGTGCTAGCTCTGGTTACTCATAGTGTGGGGGCTACTTATATTGGGGGGACTCGAAACATTGCAAGAAAATAAGCTGTTGTTATTATGGGGCAAGATGGTCTAACCGGGGGGGGGGGGGGGGGGGGTGGGGGCACAATTTCAGTGTTTGCCGTAGGCGCTATTTTACCCTGATACGCCCCTGGTGCTTCATGTTACTTCCTGTGTAAACAGGAAGTAGCGTGAAGCTCTTAGAGATTGGAGACCTCCGGTGCGATGGAGGTATGTGTTCAGCCTGCCGCCGCCCGCTGCCGCTAATGATTTTTTTTTGTGCAGGGGGGCCCGGGGATTTCTAGTTACGCCCCTGTCACATCAGCCGCCAAGTTGCCTGTTGTATGACCACCTTTACAGGCAGCTCAGCTACAGCCCAACAGTCCTCATAATTACAGTGGCTTGCAAAAGTATTCGGCCCCCTTGAAGTTTTCCACATTTTGTCACATTACTGCCACAAACATGAATCAATTTTATTGGAATTCCACGTGAAAGACCAATACAAAGTGGTGTACATGTGAGAAGTGGATCGAAAATGATACATGATTCCAAACATTTTTTACAAATAACTGCAAAGTGGGGTGTGCGTAATTATTCAGCCCCCTAAGTCAATACTTTGTAGAACCACCTTTTGCTGCAATTACAGCTGCCAGTCTTTTAGGGTATGTCTCTACCAGCTTTGCACATCTAGAGACTGAAATCCTTGTCCATTCTTCTTTGCAAAACAGCTCCAGCTCAGTCAGATTAGATGGACAGCGTTTGTGAACAGCAGTTTTCAGATCTTGCCACAGATTCTCGATTGGATTTAGATCTGGACTTTGACTGGGCCATTCTAACACATGGATATGTTTTGATTCAAACCATTCCATTGTTGCCCTGGCTTTATGTTTAGGGTCGGTGTCCTGCTGGAAGGTGAACCTCCACCCCAGTCTCAAGTTTTTTGCAGACTCCAAGAGGTTTTCTTCCAAGATTGCCCTGTATTTGGCTCCATCCATCTTCCCATCAACTCTGACCAGCTTCCCTGTCCCTGCTGAAGAGAAGCACCCCAGAGCATGATGCTGCCACCACCATATTTGACAGTGGGGATGGTGTGTTCATAGTGATGTGCAGTGTTAGTTTTCCGCCACACATAGCGTTTTGCATTTTGGACAAAAAGTTCCATTTTGTACTCATCTGACCAGAGCACCTTCTTCCACATGTTTGCTGTGTCCCCCACATGGCTTGTGGCAAACTGCAAACGGGACTTGCTTTTCTGTTAACAATGGCTTTCTTCTTGTCACTCTTCCATAATAGCCAACTTTGTGCAGTGCACGACTAATAGTTGTCCTATGGACAGATTCCCCCACCTGAGCTGTAGATCTCTGCAGCTCGTCCAGAGTCACCATGGGCCTCTTGACTGTATTTCTGATTAGCGCTCTCCTTGTTCGGCCTGTGAGTTTAGGTGGACGGCCTTGTCTTGGTAGGTTTACAGTTGTGCCATACTCCTTCCATTTCTGAATGATCGCTTGAACTCTGTGGGATGTTCAAGGCTTTGGAAATCTTTTTGTAGCCTAAGCCTGCTTTAAATTTCTCAATAACTTTATCCCTGACCTGTCTTGTGTGTTCTTAGGACTTCACGGTGTTGTTGCTCCCAATATTCTCTTAGACAACCTCTGAGGCCCTCACTGAGCAGCTGTGTTTGTACTGACATTAGATTACACACAGGTGCACTCTATTTAGTCATTAGTACTCATCAGGCAATGTCTATGGGCAACTCACTGCACTCAGACCAAAGGGGGCTGAATAATTACGCACACCCCACTTTGCAGTTATTTATTTGTAAAAAAATGTTTGGAATCATGTATGATTTTCGATCCACTTCTCACGTGTACACCACTTTGTATTGGTCTTTCATGTGGCATTCCAATAAAACTGATTCATGTTTGTGGCAGTAATGTGACAAAATGTGGGAAACTTCAAGGGGGCCGAATACTTTTGCAAACCACTGTAGGATGTAGTCCAGGAAATGTATCTTCTCACGTGAATACGGACGGGGATACAAACTTTTTCTGGTTGAACTCGATGGACGTATGTCTTTTTTCAACTCTAAATCACTATGTAACTATGTAACAGAGCCGCGATTGCATGACCTTTTACCATAAAGTCTGCCACTTATTCAGTTATTCAGCTACTATCTTGACAGTCTGCCATTAAAAAAAAATTAATTTCCTTTAACTTTTTTAGATATCCCATGGTTTTATATGATACTTAAATCTACTTTTTACTGTTGTTTCATTGTCTTGGCTCACTGACACATTCATTGAACTATGCCAGAGCTAAAATCTACGAACTGTTGATCCTTTTTTATCTCTTTCCTGCTCTCAGAAGCCATTCCCTGCCAGGAAAGTGTTTTATGGTTGTAATACCTTATCAGTGAGGGTTACACTATGATCTATTCCAGTCCAGACCTGGGCAGACCCTTTTGCTTCTATACCTGGAACACAGCCTAGTTATTTGTGTGCTTGGTACTGTACATATGAATGTCTATCTCATCATGTCACATGTCACCACGGGTATCCTTTAATTACACTGTAAGTTTCAAGATGGTTGGTGGACTAAGTCCAAAGGTGCCTGTATAAGCAAAGCTAAGAGATTAACTCAGCCTCACCCTGTGCAATAAATACTTATTTCTACTGGAGTTGGAGAAGAAGAAATTTTCACCTTGTTTCCTCATTCTGCCAGCAATGGCGTCTGCTGATCTGAGCCAGGAGCTGGAGTGTCCCGTCTGAGCATTTATACAGATCCTGTAATCTTGAGATGTGGTCACACACCATACAATCTGGCTGTACAATGACAACTTTCATGTAGTATAAGAGACTAAAGGGGCCCATACACTCAGCTGATTTTTGACCAATCGATCGATTTGCGGCCGATTTCAATCGATCTAGCAGGCTGGAAAATCTAGGTCGATCTGTTGAGATTGCTTATCATTTTGCATTGGCCCTAATGGAAATCTGATGGCAAACGAATGCCACCAGATCGATTTTCAATAGATTTCAAACTGAAATCTATTGGAAATCTGTTCTTAGTAAAAAATGTTCCCAAACACATCAGATAGATCAGAAATCTATCTGATGATCTATCTGCTGCTAATCTAACGAGTGTATGGCCACCATTACTGAAAAATATATCCAAGTCACACTGAACCTATTGCTGTTATACTACATGGATGTTGGTAAGATTGTATAAAAACTCAGATTGCATAGAGTGTGGCCACCTTAAAGAGAATCTGTATTGTTAAAATCACACAAAAGTAAACATTCCAGTGCGTTAGGGGACATCTCCAATTACCCTCTGTCACAATTTCACCGTTCCCCGCCGCATTAAAAGTGGTTAAAAACAGTTTTTAAAAGTTTGTTTATAAACAAACAAAATGGCCACCAAAACAGGAAGTAGGATGATGTACAGTATGTCCACACATAGAAAATACATCCATACAGCCTTCCTTTTGAATCTCAAGAGATCATTTGTGTGGTTCTTTCCCCCTGCATCTCTCATGCACTGAAGTTTCAGGCTGCTCTTTTCTTCCTGCAAACAGCTTTGCCCTTGTCTGTAATTCCTCACTATGTGAAAGCCCAGCCAGCTCAGAGGACGATTTATCCAGCTTGTAAAAGATAAGAGAGAAGAGAGAAGCTGTTCTAATCTAAATAACACATAGAGGGGCCTGGAAGGGGGAGTTCATAGCAGAACCACAACACTGAAGAACTTGGCAGCCTTCCAGACACAGGCCTGACAAGTCTGACAAGAGAGAGATAAGTTGATTTATTACAGAGACTGTGATAGTACAAAGTGCTGCAGTAAGCCAGAACACATTAGAATAGCTTTTGGAACTTGTAGGATGATAAAAAACAGGATGCAATTTTTGTTACGGAGTCTCTTTAAGTCTTTTTGTAATGTAAAGGTGGTCATACAAGTATAGATTTGCAGATTCGACTATCAGATAGATTTCTGGCAGATGCCTGTCAAGTGGAGTCAAGTAGGAATCTATCTGATGTGTGCCACACACTAGGAACAGATTTCCAACAGATTTCAGAATGAAATCTATTGGAAATCTATCTAAATGCATTACTGCACCATTAGATCCAATGCAACTCTATGGGCAATGGATCTGCTGCCAGCAGCAGATCCACCTAGATTTTCCATCCTGTCAGATAGATCAAATCTATCAAAATCAATCACAAATCGATTGAATGGGGAATTTGATAGAATTGATTTCTGATCTATCGATCAGTTCTATATAATCGATCGATCGATGGCTGAAATCGCCAAGTGTATGGGCCCCTTAAGCTGTCAAGATAAATAGCAGTCACAGTTTATAAAGCCCCATCTACACCATACATTTTTTGTCCGATTCAATTCGATTCGATTCAATCCGACATGTCCGATTCATGTTTCGATTTAATTTGCCATTGCAAAACAATGGCAAATTGAATCCAATTAAATCGAATCATGAATCGGACATGTTGGATTGAATAGAACCAATTAATCAAATCGAATTGAACCAAATCGGACAAAAAAAAATGTATGGTGTAGATGGGGCTTTATAAACTGTGACTGCTATTTATCTTGACAGCTTAAGGGGCCCATACACTTGGCGATTTCAGCCATCAATCGATCGATTCTATAGAACTGATCGATAGATCAGAAATCGATTCTAATCAGACAAAAAATTGTATGGTGTAGATGGGGCTTTAGTCTGATGACAGAGGCTCCTGGATAAAGAGAGAGAGATTAGCTCAGCCTCTGCACTTTCACTTCCTCATTCTGCTGCAGCGATGGCCATACCTCCCAACTTTTTGCGATGAGAAAGAGGGACACTTAAGCCACGCCCCTGCCACACCCCTGATCACAACCTCAGTCACGCATTCCATAAAGCTTTCATAAGAAAAATATGTAGTTTTATACTTCAAACCACACTGGTCCTTTCTATCCTGTGTCAGTTTCCTTCATATTAACATTTTAAAATTAGTAATATATCAATTTAAAGGAAGGGAATAAAGTTTAGAGTCAATCAAACACATATTTTAGTAGAGAAATATATATATTTATATAGAAAGAGGGACAAATGAGGGAAAAAGAGGGACAGGGCTCCCAAAGAGGGACTGTGCCTCCAAAAGAGGGACAGTTGGGAGCTATGGTGATGGCGTCTGCTGCTCTGAGCCAGGACCTGGAGTGTCCCCTCTGTCTGAACATTTATACCGATCCTGTAATCCTGGCAGTCCTGCCAATGCCTGATTTATGGAAAGGCAACAAAGGCTAATGCCTTGGACAGCTGCAGCCTTTAGGTAGCACTTGGATATGGAATAGGGGTTGCTACATATGATAGAGGAGGCTGAAAATGGGGAGCAACACATTAAAAAGGGAAACTGATGCTCAGGGAACTGTTCAAGAAAGAGAGGGGTTGCTGTACATCAGGCATGTCCAAAGTTCGGCCTGGGGATCAAATGCGGCCCATTGGGCCATTTCTGGTGGCCCCCAAAGCATGCAGGGGTAAGCAGCAGTAACAGCTACTGATTAGCAGCTGCCACTATGCTAATTGCACACAGTATTTGGGTTATTTCCCATAGAAAAGTTTTATCTAACAAAATGTCCCAGGCATGGTGTACCTAGCAGCAATCAGCAAAATTTGGGTTTAGTTTTGCTAGTTAGGCCCACTAGCACTCTCAAGAAGGATGATATGGCCCTTGGCCTAAACAATCTGGACAATCCTGCTGTACTTGGATGATACACATGGAAGAGGGGGCTGCACATGGAATGGGAGGGGACTGCTGTACATGGATGATATACATGGAAGAGGAGGCTGCACATGGAATAGGAGAAAGGCTGCTGTACATGGATGATACACATGGAAGGGGGAGGGGGCTGCACATGGAATGGGAGGGGCTGCAGTACATGGATGTTATACATGGAAAAGGGGGCTGCACACGGAATGGGAGAAAGGCTGCTGTGCATGGATGATATGGAAGAGGGGGCTGCTGTACATGGATGATATGGAAGAGGGGGCTGCTGTACATGGATGATACACATGGAAAAGGGGACTGCACATGGAATGGGAGGGGCTGCTGTACATGGATGTTACAGATGGAAGAGGAGGCTACACATGGAATGGAAGGGGCGATGCAGCACATGAAAGGGGAGCCGCAACATACTTGGCCTAGGAGTACAAAAAGTGTAAATCCAGCCTTGAGTCCTGCCAATCCTCTGTCTCTAATACTTTTAGCCATAGCCCCTGAACAAGCATGCCGCAGATCAGGTGTTTCTGACTGAAGTATGGCTGGAGTAGCCGCTTGCTTGTTACAGGTGTGTGATTCAGACCTCCCTCAACGGCAGTATTAACTCTTTATTGGTCCTGTGCTGGTAATGATAATTTCTATAGATACTCTATTCACGTTCATTAAAATCGTGGTAAAAATTACATAAAATTGCAGTGATCGTGTACGTTTTTATGCATAAGTGATCACACCAATCGCTGCAATTTTTATGCAATTTTTACGACAATTTACCAAAAGTGAATGGAAGCGATTTTTTAAAAGCGCTCAGAAAGTGCCCAGAAAGCACAAACGCTCAGAAAAGCGCTTACAGTGTGTCTGAGCCCTGAGTGGGGTTAAATACTTGGCAAGCATCCTGTGGGATCACACCTCAATGTTACTTATGATACACCCCGCCTATATGGGTGCTGAAGCCAGACTTCTTGGAAGCTGAACCTTTACTGGCTTACTTTGATAATCGCCCACTCAAATATTATAACAGCAATTAAAAATGTGTTTAAAGATAATTCCAGACTAAATATATAAGAAATACTCAGAGACTCTTGTTCTTCAGTTTCTTCAAAGGGGGACATCTTAAAGTGACGCATTCACAGTGGGACATTATGATCGCACGTTATATAGTCTTATAACGCAGCTTACCGCACTGCAATGCTAATCCTATGGGCCGTTCACAATGCGATGTTAAAGTCACGTTAAAAAAACCAAAACAATGTTGCATTGTGGTAACTCACTGCTTGTTACCTCTTAACGCAGACGCGCTGCGACTTTAACGTCGCA
Source organism: Hyperolius riggenbachi (assembly GCF_040937935.1). NCBI lineage: Eukaryota > Metazoa > Chordata > Amphibia > Anura > Hyperoliidae > Hyperolius > Hyperolius riggenbachi. Next base: position 22,016,795 of record NC_090647.1, on the reverse strand, counting down.
TTAAAACCGCTACGTCCCACTGTGAATACAGCCGGAAGCTAAAGATTCTCATATTTTTATTTCCAGTTATATAGTTTTTGTATAACATTGCATCATTCTCTGATATTTCCAGTTTACACACTACACTCTGTATTTTAAACTATGAAACAGAGCAGAGCTAATATGTCTTTGAACTTCCCTGCAGTAAAACCTTATCTGAAGTTGTCTTTCACTGTTTCTTTCTTTTTTTTTTTCTTGCAGAATCAGATCAGCTGCCTAATAAAAGGCTAGCCCGCCCAAAAAGTCTTTCTCTGTTTCTTTGATGTACAAGTGCTTCAGTAAATAGCACTGTAGCCGACTAAATTAGTCGGAGAGCTCAGAGAAGCTCTTTTGCATAGATAACAAGTGAGGTTTCTTAACTCTTCCTGCACTGGAATCAATATGAGACTCTGTTCTCTGCTGCTAATGTTTTATTTTTTAGTTGTACTACACATACAATTCATTATATCATACGTTTGTTTTCACTTCAGATTCCCTTTAAGCCTGATATGCGTCAGTTTGGTCCTGTGGATGTCCGTGTCTTTTGTGTGATTTTTTTCTAATACAGAATACTGGCTTTCAAAGAGACACTGAAGCAAAACAAAAAAAAGAAACTCATGATATAATTAATTGGTTGTGTATTACAGATAATTAATCGTACATTAGTAGCAAAAAAAATCATATATCATCATATCATGTGTCATATTTTTATTTTCATATATATAGCTTTTTTTTTATAACATTGCATCAATCTCTGAGGGCATATCCACAGTGGGACGTTGCGGTTTAATGAGACGCTAAAGTCGTAAGGTGTCTGCGTTTAGATATAACACACTGCAAGCAATGAGTTACCACAACGCAACATTTTTGAACGCGACTTTAAAGTCACACTGTGAACGGCCCATAGGATTAGCATTGCAGTGCGGTTATAAGAGTTTATAACGCAGGACAATAACCAGTGGCGTAGCTAAGGAGCTGTGGGCCCTGATGCAAGTTTTACAATGGGGCCCCCCAAGCACTCCACACATAACAATTTATATGGCGCACCAAAACCTGCCAATGGCAACTACAGTGTCAGAGGTGCAAGAAGGGGATGGGGAACAGTTTGTTAATGATTACCACTTCTCAAAGTATCTATAGAAGTGATTATTATGAGCACAGGACCAATAGAGAGCTAATACTATAGTTTAGGAAGGGCCCTTTGGGGCCCCTCTGGCCCAAGGGCCCCGATGCGGTCGCTACCTCTGCACCCCCTATTGCTACGCCCCTGACAATAACGTCCCGCTGTTAGAGACACAATTTACCCAGTCTAATGCTTTCTGCTCCAGTGCTTACTATTATAATGCTGTCACCCTTAGGGCCCGTTTCCACTATCGCGAATCCGCATGCGTTGCCCGCATGCGGATTCGCACAGTCAGTACAAGTGGATGGGACTGTTTCCACTTGTGCGTTTCCCCGCACGTTTTTCTGTGCAGAAAAAATCTGCAGGGTAGGGGCCTCAGAATTCGCCTGCGTGTGGAATGCAGGCGAATCGCACGCAATGTATTTAAAAGGGAAATCGCATGCGTTTTCCCCATGCGTTTTTTGCCGCGATTTCGCATGCGATTTCGCATAGGTACCCATGTTAATTCACACAGGCAGTGACATGGTTAAAATCGCATACAGCCTTACCTATGCGAAATCGCGGCAAAAAACGCATGCGGAATCGCACCCGCATGCGATTTGCCTGCGGTGATTCGCCGGCGATTTCGTAACGCTATAGTGGAAACGGGCCCTTACAGTTCTTGCCTTATAGGGCTATCTAGTGTAGTGCTACCACTTATAGTGCTGAGATAGCAATGCAGGAAAACATATTTATTTTCCTCCCCCTTTCCTGCCAACCAGGGATGCTCAAATTCGGCTTCGGGAGATATCCGGATTTTTGCTATCCGGATATCTCCCAGTAATGCTGTGCGGGCTGGGCAGGGGGGTCAAGCTTACCTCTCTGTCGTCTTCTTCGGTCGTCCCTCGGCGCATCCCACGATGCGCTCCAAGCGGCGGTCACCTGATAACAAACACCTCCTCCTTCCGGGTTGAAGGAGGAAGTGTTTGTAATCACGTGACGCGCATGGAGCGCATCGTGGGAGGCGCCGAGGGACGACCGAAGAAGACGTCAGAGAGGTAAGCTTGACCCCCCCGCCCAGCCCGCACAGCATTACTGGGAGATATCCGGATCCAAAAATCCGGAGATCTCCCGAAGCCGAATTTGAGCATCCCTGCTGCCAACTTCTGAGTCTTTTTCCAAGCCTCCTATGCCCCCCCCCCCCCCCCTCGCTTCTCATTCCCCATGTCATATGACCCTGACACCAGGAGACAGGGAGCAGTAGAGATGCCCTTGAAGGAATTGGCGAGGCTGCAAATGGGAATAGGGAGGAGTTAAATATACTTACCAGCAGGGGTGTAACTTTGGTGGCCTAGACCCCAGCAGAAGTATTCCTCCCTGCCCCATTATGGCTGGACTTACCCCCTGCCGCTCCTCCGCTCCTGCCTCCCCCCTTCCTCTTGTGCTGAGTAATAAAAGCGCAGGTAACGCTGTTATATTTGCCTAGCCCATGCTCTCCTCTTCATGCAGGCATTTGCATGCTGCCCCCCTGAGGCTCCTGATGGCATGACATGCATTGGGAGCTGGAGGATCTCAGCACACAGCACACAGATGCCCAGGAAGAAGCAATTAGGTAAATATAACAGCACTTCCTGCGCTTATAATCTGCACAAGTGGGGTAGGAGGAGTGAGCCACTATAGTCCCTAGCCCCCAGTCATGTCTGTGATGGCTATTGTTATGCCCCTGTTTACCAGCCGTCTACAATGCTACCTGCCCAGGGGGAAGGAAGATCTTAAAGTGAACCCAAGGTGAAAATAAACTGATGAGATAAACAATTATATTTATCCTCCTATTCCTAAAAAATACTTCTTTTAAGTATCCCAGGGTTTTCTTTTATATGTAAACATTTACAAAGTAGGTTGAATGTTTTACTATCGCTAATCAGTGGCACCCTATTAAGTGTCCCAGAGCTAGAAAAAGGTCAATAGTTCATGTATGTTATCTCCCTCTGCTCTCAGAAGTTGTATTCTGCCAGGAAAACTTTTATGGCTGTAATTTGCTTATCTTAAGAGTCTCTCGGCTATTTAATGAAAATGGTGAACTGGGCATTCATCAGGTGATAACTGATGCCACCGGCTCTGAAATTGTCACCTTATAGGAAGTTACCAGTGGACTGTTGTCTCATATCCAGGGCTGTGGAGTCGGAGTTGAGGATTTGGAGTCGGAGCAATTTTTTGGTACCTGGAGTCGGAGTTGGGAATAAATGCACCGACTCCGACTCCAATAAATGTAAACTGTAATTAAAAGAGAAAATATAATAAAATGTTCTATTTCCTAAATAATCGTCATCATAAATAATATATATATATATACAGTGTTCTCCCCAGAAATTATTTCCAGCCGGGTGGCATGAAATAGTAGCCAGGAGGGGCAAGATGAGAGAATGCAGGACCGGTGCTTCTCTGCACAAGTCTGCTTACAGCATAGGAGGAGGTGAGCTGATGACAGCCGGGTGGTCACCAAAACTAGCCGGGTGGAGCACCCGGCTAAAAGAGCCTGGGGAGAACACTGTATACAGTAATTGCTGTGCTTAGTCCACAAAAATGAAACAAACCAATCAAAAAAAATTACTTTTGCTGCTGCAATAAAGCAGCCATTGTATTTATTAAGTCAGATATACATATCTGATTGTGACTGTATGTTGTGACTGTATGTCTGATGTGTACACAGGAATCTTTTATATACAGTATAATAAACAACATTTCTGCTGTAAGACTAAAGCATGAAGTGCAGTTGTGTCACTAGAAGGGATGGTCAATGAGAGGCAAATAATTCTGTGTTGATGCAGGTCATGCAAACTTTGTATGCAAATGTATGCACTCCCTTTGCTCATGAAATACATTAATTTATTATGCTGTTAAATTTGGGGTTTGTGGCTGCAAATGAAGGACAGTAGTACTATACGCTACATAGACACGCCCCACAGAGCTGCAGGGAATTCACTAAGAATGTTGTGCACACTGATCACAGAGATGTTGTCTATCACCTGTAAACCTGGCTCAGATCATGCATGAAGAATGTGTAATAGAGGAAGAATCCCCTCATTCCCCTGCAGAGTACCTGCACATCACTCTTACATGTACCCACAGTTACATTGCCTGGGGCAGATCCATGTTCAGATCTTGCACGAAGAATGTGTAATAGAGGAATAATTCCCTCATTCTCCTGCAGAGTACCTGCACATCACTCTTACATGTACCCACAGTTACATTGCCTAGAGCCTGATCCATGTTCAGATTGTGCATGAAGAATGTGTAATAGAGGAAGAATCCCCTCATTCTCCTGCAGAGTACTTGCACATCACTCTTACATGTACCCACAGTTACATTGCTTAGGGCCTGATTCATGTTCAGATTGTGCATGAAGAGTGTGATATAGAGGAGGAATCCCCTCATTCTCCTGCAGAGTACCTGCACATCACTCTTACATGTACCCACAGTTACATTGCCTAGAGCCTGATCCATGTTCAGATTGTACATGAAGAATGTGTAATAGAGGAGGAATCCCCTCATTCTCCTGCAGAGTACCTGCAATTCACTCTTACATGTACCCACAGTTACATTGCCTAGGGCAGATCCATGTTCAGATTGTGCATGAAGAACGTGTAATAGAGGAAGAATCTCCTCATTCCCCTGCAGAGTACCTGCACATCACTCTTACATGTACCCACAGTTACATTGCCTAGGGCCTGATCCATGTTCAGATTGTGCATGAAGAATGTGTAATAGAGGAGGAATCCCCTCATTCTCCTGCAGAGTACCTGCACATCACTCTTACATGTACCCACAGTTACATTGCCTAGGGCCTGATTCATGTTCAGATCATGCATGATGAATGTGCAATAGAGGAAGAATCCCCTCAGTCTGCACCCACTACAAGTATCATACTCTTACCAAGGACTCGTTTTGATTTCTGTTTAACAGCTACTTTACAGCTATATGCTAAGTTTAGTTAAAAAGCATCTCTGGTGTACATAAAAAAACCACAGAGGTGTGCTAATTCTTAAAAGTTAGAATGTTAAATATTGGGCCTGATTCACAAAGCGGTGCAAAGTGTTTGCATGCCTGTGAAAAGCCCATTATCACACCTAAACTCAGTTTAGGCGTGATAAAATGAAACTCGCGCGAAATTCCAGCGCGCAAAGTTTCGCGCGCGCAATTGCGCGGCACACGGTGCAGTGCACGCGATGCGCCCATTAAACCCTATGGGCACTGCGCACGGAATAGCGCGATTGCGCGCGGGACTTTGCACGCAATAACCAGCAAAAAGCGGTGCTAACTCAGCGGTGCAAAGGTTATCACGCCTAAAGTCTTTTAGGCGTGATAACTGAGTTATCACCGCTTTGTGAATCAGGCCCATTGTCTGTTTAATAAGATTCACTGGAACCCCATCAGCTGGGTTCCAGTGCATAGATCTGCCCCCTTGCAGAAAATGGCCCTGGCATTTTCTTTATATAGCAACAGTAAAGGCCTTTACTGCAAGGTGGCAGAGCTACATGCTGGAACCCAGCATATATGGGGCTCCAGTGAAACTTCTTATATAGAGACGACATGCTCGGGCATTCACGTTGGTGATGTCAGGCCAGGACTGACAGAGGAGAGTGTCAGCTTCCTGGCCAGGAGCTTTTTGTTCCCAACAGCAGATGCCATCTTAATGTAGGTTTAAAAGGAAGAGTCGGAGTCGGAGGGATCATGAACTGAGGGATCAGAGTCAGAGGATTTTTGTACTGACTCCACAGCCCTGCTCACATCTGCTGATTCCTCCCCAGATATCTCTATGCAGCCTACCCATACCCATAACCCAGCATGGAGGGGCTCAGTGAAGGCAGCAGTGAAGGTGTGGAGGTGTCTGATCGGGTCACACAGGGCATAAAAGGAGATCCGCCCGACCTCATAATCCAGACATATCCTGACTCTATTACTGCAGATTTTGTCAGGGAAATAGATCTTTTTATTATCATGTATCACTGAGTACTGATTATACCCCCTGTACAAACACCAGGACTTGTTACTATATCCAATCACTGACTTCTGTCCTCTCCTGGCTATACTGGGGTAACACATCCCAACTCTCCACCATTCTGATCCCCCAACATCCACTTCCCAGTAATGTCGCCCTGAGGAGAAACTCTGGCTGCTCAACACCTGGTTATACTGAAATCTCTCAGGTGTTTCTGGGAGATTCTGGCTTTCATGTGAGACAGATACAGTTTTCCCATTATTTGATATATGAAGATCATTAGCAGCTGTGTTTACATCCAGTAATATGTCTGCATACACTGGCAGCCCTGATGTTTGCTGTACAGCCTGGCATTGTGTGTGTTTTATCTCAGAAATGATATCAGATAGTCCTGTGTGTAATGTGTGTGAGATGCCGGCTACATCCAGATCCCCTCCATCATGGAGCTGTTTATCATGTCTATCTTTGTCCTCATTTTCACCCTCCTCAATGTCCCAAAAGTCACCTGTGACTGATTCCTGTAAGACAGTCAGTGGATCAGTTGTTACATACATCTCCTCAATGTGACTCATCTTCTTGGACAGTTCTACCTTCTTAATTTCCAGCTGCTGAATGACGTCATTGTATGATTGTGACACCTGATCTGCATGCCTGATGAGGTCACTCAGGACTCTCTTTTCTAGGTCTTCAAGCTTTTTCCCAAGGTCTCTAAACAGTGCAGTGACTCTCTCAATTTCAACTTCTACTTTTTCTTGAGCTCTTCTCCTGCGTTCCTCCAGACTTTGGAATCTATTCTCAGTCTCCTCTGTCTCAGCTATCAGTCTCTCCAGATAATTTCTTAGTTTGGTCTTTTTCTTCTCAGAAGCCTCATCCAGCATTTCCACCTGGTGTCCCCGATGTTCCCCATTCAGTCTGCAGGACACACAAATACAAACAGCATCCTCAGTGCAGTAATACTCCAAGATCTTCTTATGGACGGAGCATTTCCTGTTCTCCAGGGAGGTGTTGGGGTCACATAAGATGTGTTCTGGTGCCTTGCTGTGGACTCTCAGGTGATTATCACACAGAGAAGCATCACACAGCAGACAGGACATAACAGCCGGTACAGCAGAGTCTACACAGTAGGTACATTGGAGTCCTTCCTTCTCCTGATCTGGATGAGTAGGCTGGAAACGCTCTGCTATGTTCCTCAGGGCAATGTTCCTCTGCAGTGTAGGCCGCTCCATAAATCTATGTCTACATTCAGGACAGGAATAACCTCCAGACCCCCCCTGTGTATCCAGCACATGATCAATACAGACCCGGCAGAAGTTGTGACCACATCTCAGGATTACAGGATCAGTATAAATGGTCAGACACACGGAACACTCCAGCTCCTGGCTCACATCAGCAGACGCCATCGCTGCAGCAGAAGAAGGAGATGAAGGAATGTCTCTGATTATCAGAATACAATAGAAGTAATGGTTGTGTAACTATTGTACAGGGCCTGGCTTAGCTAATCTCTCAGTTTTGTTCATAAGGGAACCTTTGGACTTTGGATTGTCAACAGTTGTAAATGAGCTGAAATAGTGTTTCAATGTGATTAGATCTCAAGAAAGTAGATGAAGAAGATTTCCTAGAACACTATGCAGTTGAATGTCTGTCATTATTTAAGTCAGAAGATTAATTTGCTGGACAATATCCTGCTGTTCATCTTAAGCTAAATACTCACCACCATGACTGTCATTATTGCTGCACGATACTAAACAACATTTGCATGGTTGTGAGCCTGTACCCACATTGGGAGATCACAGAAACGATAGCTCATCGCTCAAATTATCACTGGTCTCCATTGGGTATGGGCATTTAGACCCCAAAAGATTATGCTGAAGGAAAAGGATTGTTATTAGCAATATACTAATAATATACTAATATGCAACTACAGATACTATAAATAATGCATCCATATACACATTGATTGTCCTGTTTGAATGCCGGCAGATCAGATCACTTAGATCAAACCTGCTGCATGGATGGGTAATTGATGTGTGTTCGGCAACCCTTTATGTTGATTGCTGGCCTGGAGGATGTGAGACTAATTTTATTCAATGCTTTGGTCATATAAACTTTAAAATGATATTGAAGCGAAATCCAAAAAAAGATACCTATGGAGAGGGGAGGGTCTGGATCCCATTGAGCCTTTCCTAACCCTGCTCAGGGTCCTTGATCAAGGGATGTCCCCATATTCGTCCAACTGGTGCAATACACCTTCAGGTATCCTCAGAAGGCTTCTGGAGCACTGGTGTCGCTGACTGTGCTCTCATTAGCACATACTCTCGTGCATGTGCAGTATGGAGCTGCCTGTCTTTGGGAGAGATTTGGAGACACAAGTGCTTCTGAAGCCTTCCTGGAGTGAGAGGACCAAGAGGGGACAGGGAAGGCTAAATAGGATCCAGAGCCTTCCCTCTCCATAGGTAAGTATCTTTAAGGTTCAAGTCCGTTGCTTCATATCTACTGTCTGTTTTACTTGCTTTGCCTGGACCCTGCATAATTGACAGTGGCATTGGCAGTTACTGGTAGTTTTTATTAAGGAATAACAAGCCACATGGGCATTTGTTCCCCTCTGCACCTGTGAAAAGTCTTGTCTGAAACACTCAAAGGGCTGGATCACGCTGAAAGCAATTTTCTAAGCAACAGTGATTTTAAAAGCTCTTGCTGATGTAATGCTATGAGTATGTTGTTCACACTTGAGCAGTGGCTGGAAAATGTACTGGTTAAGGGCTCTGCCTTTGACATGGGTGACTCAGAATCCTGGATAGGGTGCAGTGGTGGGTAGATACCTTAATTCACAGATTTTACTTATTCGGCCGTGGTTGAAAAAAAATCTGGAAATGTCGTGATTCATTTTCGGATTCGAAAATGGATTCATGAATTCGACCCGGATTTTTGCCGTGAATGAGGCAATCACGGCTAAACATGGCTGTGATCCAGATTTTCTTTTAACGTTAATAGTGAAGCCCCCATACATGCTACAATCCCCAAAATTGCATGGATTATAAAGGTGATAAGGGGCTACAACTTAAAAAAAAAATCAAAAAAACTTTTAGTTTTTGAGAAAATGGATTTTAAAGTTAAATCAGCACTTTAAATGCAGCTATTAATTTGTAATAATTGGTTTTAAACAGGGAAATACACTTTAAGCATTTGCAGAGATGATAGTGAGTCCCAATGGCACCTGTCGGTGGTGGTTCCACTGGAGGAGGATGAAATGGCAGCAGAGTTGTCAGTGGACCCTGGCGGTGGGAACGCAGACTTTAGTAGTGAAATAGAACCTCAGCGGCAGCAGGAGGAGGACTAAAGCAGTCAGTGCAGCAGCAAAGAACGACCATGGCACCTCACTGGTGGTACCACAGCATGATAATGCTATCCAAAAATTATATGCATCCGTGGACCCTGGCGGTGGGAACGCAGACTTTAGCAGTGAAATAGAACCTCAGCGGCAGCAGGAGGAGGACTAAGCGGTCAGTGCAGCAGCAAAGAACGACCATGGCACCTCATTGGTGGTACCACAGCATGATAATGCTGCCCAAATGATAATCCCTCCCTCTCGGAGAGGACACTGGAAGGGGGCAGGACAGGACTTCCAGGGAATACTGGGCAAGCTCCCTCCAGATGTCCAGTCTCTTGACCCAGTACTCCATGGGGGCCATGGGGTTGTCGGTGTCAAGCCCGCTGAATGACCCCATGTAGTCAAACACCATGCTGGCAGATGCACCTGTGACCAGGAGGCAGAGGCTTGGTCAAACCCTGAAAGCTGGCGCTCAGCAGGGTCTGACGCCAATGTGCTGCAGGGGAAGCAGAGGAGGACTGGCTGGTCTCACCAGCCTCAATGTCTGTGTGTTGAGTAGCTGAGGGCACACTGGAGGGTGAAGTACGCTTGCGTGCTGCTGCGGCGGGGGCTTCACGACCCTGAGGGAGGGATGATGCTGCTGTGGTGGGTCTCGTGCTCTGACCACCCCCTTGCTGGTCCTTCATCCTCTTGAACTCAGCATAGTGATTGCAGTTGGATCTCTTCAGGTAGGCCTGGAGGGATGAGGTACCCATCTTGGACAGATTGCGCCCACGGCTCAAAAGTATTCTGCATGAATTACACACAGCATAGGTTTTGTCGTGGCTTAACACTTCAAAATATTCCATATTGGGAACGTAAAGAACCCGGGGCCCGGTCCCTACTTGCCGTAGAGGGTGCAGCCGCTCTCCGACTGGTTGGGGTGTGCATAGTGATGGTGGTGCTGCTGCGTGTGGTGGTGCTGGCTGAAGCAGCGGCCTGTCTTCCATGCCCACTGCTGGACCTGCCCCTGCCTGACATATGGCGATGCAATGTGTTAGGTGACTCATCCTCCTCCGAGCTTTCATCGGGGGACTCATGCACATAAGGAAGGTCCAGATAATCATCATCATCCCTTTCGTCAGAAAAAAATCTCTTCTTGTGACCCCCCCCCCCCCCCACCTCCTCTTCTGCCCCAACATCCCAAGACACAGACACCTCCTCATCCTGAAAAAATACTTGTGATGCTGGCCCGAGCACAACCTCCTCCACATCAGGCCCTATTATGTCCTCAACTTCATCCATCAACACGTTTCCAGATACCGGACTGAGGGGCAGAACGCTCTCATCTGGGGAGGGCTGCTGACCACTGACTGCTGGGATGGATGTCACAGCAAGGGTGGGGCGTTGGCTGTTGCTGCTGTTGCTGGGAGTGCTGCTCACAGCAGAGGTCTGGGAACAACTAATGTGCTGCTCCTCTGTCATCATGTCCAGCAATGCCTGTGATTCAAGCTCGTGAACGACCACACGGCGAGGCAAGGTGCTGAAAATGGGTGACACCAGCATCGGCTGACTCGGCCCAGGTTGTGCTGCTGATAGACACCTTTCTGCTCCACCCCTACAGCTGAGCGCCCTCTCCCTGGCTGTGGACCAGTCCCAGAAGTGGCAGAGGCAATGGCACTCCCTCTCCTGCCACACCCACGACCCCTGCCAGACATGTTGTATGAAAAACATTTCAAGGTGGAGAAAGTGTGCTGATTTTTACAGTCACTATGTGTGTGGGCCTGGGGACAGACGGAATATAACCGGGAGCTTTTATTGATTTTTCAGTAAAGAAAAAAAACAACCAAAAAAACCAAAAACAAACAAAATACTAAATACAGTAATATAACACGAAAATCAGTGGACAGCGCTGCAGTCTGCCTGCACTATGCGCACAGCAAACTAACCGGTTGCACGCTAGTAGCACAGTACAAGGTCATTGACTAAACTTAGTGACTGAACAACAGTGGCAGTGACTGCAACTAACTGAAGTTGATCACTGGCTAATGAGCTGAATACAAGTGATACAGTAAAATAATAGAGCACAAAAAGTAGTGGACAGCGGTCTGCCTGCACTATGATTAGCAGTTTTGTTGTTCCAATCTGAGTTTGCTTATTCAGAAATTCGGATGATGCCGTCCAAAGCAGTTCAGCACCTTCAAAGAAAGTTGAAGAGAGTCGCGTTCCACGTGACTCCAGATGTTTCCTCCTTACAAGCCTGGAGGAGGAAGCTAAAGAGTCACGGGAAGTGCAACATGGAAAGCAACTCCGTGACTCTCTTCGAACATAAAGTTGCTAAACTGCTTCGGATGGTTTGGGTTTCTGAGAAAGGAAATTCATAATTGAACAATATTATACTCATAAGTCAGAGCAGGGATGCTTGTCTGATGACACTGATTTCAAAGTTATGGGCCACAAGTCATCGCCCCTTATTACCAGATACCTCACCCAGCAAGGAAATGCCAAAAGATGTCCTGTGTCCACCAGCAGAGGGCGCAGTGCTTTAGAGGGTGGGGGAGGCTGTGAAGCCCTCTCCTGGCAAGATGCCGGTATCCTCTGCTGATGGCTATAGGAGGAGGGAGCACCCATACTTATGGCATTTCTCTCTAGTCACAAACAGCTTCTATAGCTGGAGGTTGGGGCTGGTTTATCTCCAGGAGGGGCACCACACTCTTCATTCTGGTTTCAGCAGAGCACAACATATATCATATAGCCTATTTAGCAGCACAGAAAGCTTCTTAAGCCACAGTCAGTGAGCAGATACACTCAGTCACCCGCAGCACATAACAAGCAGGGACGGATTTCTGAGAAGGCCACAAAGGCCATGGCCTAGGGTGATATAAATCAGCAGGGTGCAGGACTTGGAGAGATAAGAGGTCACATGTGAAAGTAAATCACCTCTCCTGCTTTGCTCTGGTCTGCCTGAATTCCAGAGATCCCTGCATCTCTCTCACTTGTGCAGCGTGTGTGATGACAGTCAGCATCTGCTGTCACCTGATGATCATGTCCTCTGTATGATGAGTGGGGACAAACAAACTGCTGTGAGAAGGAAAATATATGTGTAATGCCTAGCAGATCTCCTGTTTTCTTTTAGCCACTATTGGCGTACAGCCCACGTTTTCCCATTATTTAAGAAGGGCAAAAAATCTGATCCAGGAAATTATAGACCTGTAAGCTTAACATCAGTTGTATGCAAACTATTTGAGGGGTTACTAAGAGATACTATACATGACTTCATAGTAGAAAATAATCTTATTTCTCAGCATCAACATGGGTTTACTAAAGACAGGTCCTGTTTGACTAACATGCTCAGCTTTTATGAGGTAGTGAATGCTAATATGGATATTGGGAATGCTGTAGATGTGATATACTTGGACTTTGCAAAGGCCTTTGACACTGTTCCCCACAGAAGTCTGGTGCAAAAGTTGAGGATGCAAGGACTGGGGAAGAGTTTGTGTGCATGGATAGGGAACTGGCTAATGGACAGAAAACAAAGAGTTGTGGTCAATGGATCGTACTCAAAATGGGAGACTGTTAGCAGTGGGGTCCCACAGGGGTCTGTACTGGGTCCAGTGCTCTTCAATTTATTTATTAATGACCTAGTAGATGCAGTAGTGAGCAATGTTGCTATTTTTGCAGATGATACAAAATTGTGCAGAATCATCAACTCTCAGGAAGATAGTGTCATATTGCAACAGGATCTGGATAGGATGGCTATATGGGCACATAAATGGCAGATGAAGTTCAATGTTGACAAATGTAAAGTCATGCATTTTGGTCGTACCAATGGTCTAGCACCATACAAAATAAATGGGATACAGTTGGGAACATCAAACTTGGAGAAGGACTTAGGAGTACTCATCGACAACAAGTTAAATAATCGTACTCAATGCCAAGCCGCTGCAGCTAAAGCGAACAAAATTTTGGGATGCATTAAAAGGGAAATAAAAACTCGAGATGCTAGCATAATATTGCCCCTGTTTAACTCTCTAGTAAGGCCACATCTGGAATATGGAATTCAGTTCTGGGCACCACATTACAAAAAAGATATTGCAGTTTTAGAGCAGGTGCAGAGACGAGCTACAAAATTGATACGTGGGATGGAAGGTCTCGCTTACCAAGAAAGGTTAGATAAACTGGGTTTATTTAGTCTAGAGAAAAGACGCCTTAGAGGGTATCTAATTAACATGTATAAATACATTAGAGGGCAATATAATAGCTTGGCGGATGAGCTTTTTGTCCCTAGGCCTTCTCAAAGGACTAGAGGACATGAGCTGCGCATGGAGGAAAAACGTTTTAGTCATTTATTTAGGAAAGGGTTCTTTACAGTAAGAGTGGTTAAGATGTGGAATGCATTGCCACAGGAAGTCGTTATGGCAAACTCTATACCTGCATTTAAAGGGGGCTTAGATGCTTTCCTTGCGTTGAAAGACATCCATGGCTACAATTACTAGGTTATGCCTAATGATGTTGATCCAGGGATTTTATCTGATTGCCATCTGGAGTCAGGAAGGAATTTTTCCCATTTGGGGCTAATTGGACCATGCCTGGTGGGGGTTTTTTCGCCTTCCTCTGGATCAACAGGGGTATGTGGGGGACGGGCTGGAGTTGTACTTTGTACTGGTTGAACTCGATGGACGTATGTCTTTTTTCAACCAAAATAACTATGTAACTATGTAACTATGTAACTATACCCCAATATATTGCCGTAGCTCTGAGCTCAGCCCACGTCTTCACCTATAGACATGCCGATACATGGTAGTGTCTGCACTAAACTGCATTTAACCACTTGCCGACCGCGCACTCATACCGCGCATCGGCAAAGTGGCAGCTGCAGGACCAGCGACGCAGTACTGTGTCACCGGCTGCAGGCTAATTAATCATGACAAGATTAGCTGCATGCTTGTTTCTGGTGTGATTCAGACACTATTATTAATAGATCAGCAGGGCTGCCAGGCAACTGGTATTGCTTAAAAGGAAATAAATATGGCAGCCTCCATATTCTTCTAACCGCAGTTGTCCTTTAACCACTTGCCGACCGCCCACAGCCCATGGGCGGCGGCAAAGTGGATGCCTTAAGGACCGCAATACGCCTTAGGGCGTTGCGTCCTTTTCCTATGCCGGGGGAGCGATCGCGTCATTGATGACGCGCGCTTCCCCCGGCAACTGGCTCCGCCCACCCGCCGTAACATCCCGCCGGCCATACGGAAGCGCCGGCGGGATGTTAACCCCGCGATCGCCGCTACAAAGTGTATAATACACTTTGTAATGTATACAAAGTGTATTATACAGGCTGCCTCCTGCCCTGGCGGTCCCAGTGTCGGAGGGACCACCAGGGCAGGCTGCAGCCACCCTAGTCTGCACCCAAACACACTGATCTGCCCCCCCCGCCCACTGATCGCCCACAGCACCCCTCAGACCCCCCCCCTGCCCACCCCCCAGACCCCTGTTTGCACCCAATCACCCCCCTAATAACCCAACAATCACTCCCTGTCACTATCTATCAACGCTATTTTTTTTTTATCTCCCCCCCTGCCCCCAGCCCCCTCCTGATCACCCCCCCACCCCTCAGATTCTCCCCAGGACCCCCCCCAGACCCCCCCCCTGTGTACTGTATGCATCTATCCCCCCCTGATAACCTGTCAATCACCTGTCAATCACCCATCAATCACCCATCAATCACCCCCTGTCACTGCCACCCAACAATCAGCCCCTAACCTGCCCCTTGCGGGCAATCTGATCACCCACCCACACCAATAGATCGCCCGCAGATCCGACATCAGATCACCTCCCAAATCCATTGTTTACATCTATTCTCTCCTCTAAACACCCACTAATTACCCATCAATCACCCATCAATCACCCCCTATCACCACCTGTCACTTTTACCTATCAGATCAGACCCTAATCTGCCCCTTGCGGGCACCCAATCACCCGCCAACACGCTCAGATTGCCCTCTGACCCCCCCCTTATCAATTCGCCAGTGCATTAATTACATCTGTTCTTCCCTGTAATAACCCACTGATCACCTGTCAATCACCTGCCAATCACTTATCACCCATCAATCACCCCCTGTCACCCCCTGTCACTGCCACCCATCAATCAGCCCCTAACCTGCCCCTTGCGGGCAATCTGATCACCCACCCACACCAATAGATCGCCCGCAGATCCGACATCAGATCACCTCCCAAATCCATTGTTTACATCTATTCTCTCCTCTAAACACCCACTAATTACCCATCAATCACCCCCTATCACCACCTGTCACTGTTACCTATCAGATCAGACCCTAATCTGCCCCTTGCGGGCACCCAATCACCCGCCCACATGCTCAGATTGTCCTCAGACCCCCCCTCCCCCCCTTATCAATTCGCCAGTGCATTAATTACATCTGGTCTTCCCTGTAATAATCCACTGATCACCTGTCAATCACCTGCCAATCACCTATCACCCATCAATCACTCCCTGTCACCCCCTGTCACTGCCACCCATCAATCAGCCCCTAACCTGCCCCTTGCGGGCAATTTGATCACCCACCCACACCAATAGATCGCCCGCAGATCCGACACCAGATCACCTCCCAAATCCATTGTTTACATCTATTCTCTCCTCTAAACACCCACTAATTACCCATCAATCACCCCCTATCACCACCTGTCACTTTTACCTATCAGATCAGACCCTAATCTGCCCCTTGCGGGCACCCAATCACCCGCCAACACGCTCAGATTGCCCTCTGACCCCCCCTTATCAATTCACCAGTGCATTAATTACATCTGTTCTTCCCTGTAATAACCCACTGATCACCTGTCAATCACCTGCCAATCACCTATCACCCATCAATCACCCCCTGTCACCCCCTGTCACTGCCACCCATCAATCAGCCCCTAACCTGCCCCTTGCGGGCAATCTGATCACCCACCCACACCATCCGATCGCCTTCAGACCCGCAGTCAGATCACCTCCCAAGTGCATTGCATCTGTTCTCTCCTCTAAACACCCACTAATTACCCATCAATCACCCCCTGTCACTGCTACCCATCAGATTAGACCCCCATCTGCCCCTAGGGCACCCAATCACCCGCCCACACCCTCAGACCCCAGCCCTGATCACCTCACCATTGCATTACTTGCATCTATTCCCCCCACTAATCACACCTTGAGACACCCATCAATCACCTCCTGTCACTACCTGTCACCCCCTAGCACACCTACCCATCAGATCAGGCCCTAATTTGCCCCGTGTGGGCTCCTGATCACTCGGCCAAACCCTCAGATCCCCCTCAGACCCCCTTCCGATCACCTCCCCAGTGCATTGAGTGCATCTATTTTCCCCTCTAATCACCCCCTGAGACACCCATCAATCACCTCCTGTCACCCCCCTAGCACTCCTATCCATCAGATCAGGCCCAATACAACCTGTCATCTAAAAGGCCACCCTGCTTATGACCGGTTCCACAAAATTCGGCCCCTCATAGACCACCTGTCATCAAAATTTGCAGATGCTTATACCCCTGAACAGTCATTTTGAGACGTTTAATTTCCAGACTACTCACGGTTTTGGGCCCGTAAAATGCCAGGGCGGTATAGGAACCCCACAAGTGACCCCATTTTAGAAAAAAGACACCCCAAGGTATTCTGTTAGGTGTATGACGAGTTCATAGAAGATTTTATTTTTTGTCAAAAGTTAGCGGAAATTGATTTTTATTGGGTTTTTTTCACAAAGTGTCATTTTTCACTAACTTGTGACTAAAAATAAAATCTTCGATGACCTCGCCATACACCTAATGGAATACCTTGGGGTGTCTTCTTTCTAAAATGGGGTCACTTGTGGGGTTCCTATACTGCCCTGGCATTTTAGGGGCCCTAAACCGTGAGGAGTAGTCTTGAAACAAAAATGACCTGTGAAATCCTAAAGGTACTCATTGGACTTTGGGCCCTTTAGCGCAGTTAGGGTGCAAAAAAGTGCCACACATGTGGTATTGCCGTACTCGGGAGAAGTAGTATAATGTGTTTTGGGGTGTATTTTTACACATACCCATGCTGGGTGGGAGAAATACCTCTGTAAATGACAATCTTTTGATTTTTTTTACACACAATTGTCCATTTACAGAGTTATTTCTCCCACCCAGCATGGGTATGTGTAAAAATACACCCCAAAACACATTTTACTACTTCTCCCGAGTACGGCGATACCACATGTGTGGCACTTTTTTGCACCCTAACTGCGCTAAAGGGCCCAAAGTCCAATGAGTACCTTTAGGATTTCACAGGTCATTTTGCGGAATTTGATTTCCAGACTACTCCTCATGGTTTAGGGCCCCTAAAATGCCAGGGCAGTATAGGAACCCCATAAATGACCCCATTTTAGAAAGAAGACACCCAAAGGTATTCCGTTAGGAGTAGGGTGAGTTCATAGCAGAGGCGTATCTGGGCAAAACAGCGCCTATGGCAAACACTGAAATTGCGCCCCCCACACACACGCGGTCAGAGCACCCTTCCCCTGTAAAAACAGCATCCTTTCTCACTTTCATTGTTGTCTGGTTAAGTAAAAGCTTATACTGCACATACTGGAGGTAGCAGAGATCAGCACACACTGCAGCTAGTTTACTATCAGTACAGGCACAGAGTAACAGCTTATACTGTACATACTGGAGGTAGCAGAGATCAGCACACGCTGCAGCTAGTTTACTATCAGTACAGGCACAGAGTAACAGCTTATATAATACAGACTGGAGGTAGCAGAGATCAGCACACGCTACAGCTAGGTTACTATCAGTACAGGCACAGAGTAGCAGATTATACTGCACACACTGGAGGTAGCAGAGATCAGCACACGCTGCAGCTAGTTTACTATCAGTACAGGCACAGAGTAACAGCTTATATAATACATACTGGAGGTAGCAGAGATCAGCACACACTGCAGCTAGCTTACTGTCAGTACAGTACAGGCACATGGGAGCCCACTTCTGTGATTATATTAACCACACTTTGCTCTTGAAGGGGAGGAGGGGGTTTATTGGCCATGCTATATGGGGGTAAAGGAGGGGTGCAACACTAGATACAAGGGATGGGTCCCATAGAGGGGGAAAACGTCTCTATATAAGTATATAAAATATATATAATTTGTGTACATACACATCAAAGACACACATACATACACACAACATACATTTATACTACGCACAGTCAGATACTCCACATATACAGCAAACACATACAAACAGCCATTTACACAGATCCATACATAATGCACAAATACAGCACACACATACAAGCAGCCATTTACACGCAGATCCATACACATGCACACGCATACCAGCAGCCATTTACACAGATCCATACATATGCACACACATACCAGCAGCCATTTACACAGATCCATACATAATGCACAAATACAGCACACACATCGCAGCAGCCATTTACACATGCAGATATGCACACACATTTCAGCAGCCATTTACACGCAGATCCATACACATGCACACACATACCAGCAGCCATTTACACAGATCCATACATAATGCACAAATAGAGCACACACATTGCAGCAGCCATTTACACACGCAGATATGCACACACATTTCAGCAGCCATTTACACGCAGATCCATACACATGCACACACACACCAGCAGCCATTTACACAGATCCATACATATGCACACACATTGCAGCAGCCATTTACACGCAGCTCCACACACATGCACACACATACCAGCAGCCATTTACACAGATCCATACATATGCACAAATACATCAGCACACATACACACAGCACACACAATACATACATAAAAGAAGCACCTCAGTCTCACAGCACTCTGTGTTGGTCACGCTGTCTCCCCTGCACGTGTCTGTGTATCTCTTCTCCTCCAGGCTTCCTCATGTTCCGAGGGAGGGGGGAGGTGGACGGGTCACGGGCTCACATTTCTCCAGTTCCTCTCTGTGTAAACAGCTCAGCAATGCGCATAGCTGAAGCTATAAATTCGGAGCAAGAGGGTAATGTAGATCAGGCTCCAGCCTGATCTAATTTTGAGTATATTCAATTTTACAAGTAGCAACTTCCCCCCTCCGTGCAGGTAAAAGTGGTGCGTCCCCTGCACCCAATGCACTCACTGGCCAATGACGCTTCTGATAGGAAGGCAGCAGGGACAGCGGGCAGCGCTGATCAGAGCAGCAATAAGGAGATAGCGTGCAGCACAGAATGGGGCAGGCATGGCGCCCATGGGTGCTATGTCGCCCATGGCACTAGCCATACCTGCACCCCTCTAAATACGCCTCTGGTTCATAGAAGTTTTTATTTTTTTGTCACAAGTTAGCGGAAATTGATTTTAATTGTTTTTTTTCACAAAGTGTCATGTTCCGCTAACTTGTGACAAAAAATAAAATCTTCTATGAACTCACCATACTCCTAACGGAATAACTTGGGGTGTCTTCTTTCTAAAATGGGGTCATTTGTGGGGTTCCTATAATGCCCTGGCATTTTAGGGGCCCTAAACCATGAGGAGTAGTCTTGAAACCAAATGTCGCAAAATGACCTGTGAAATCCTAAAGGTACTCATTGGACTTTGGGCCCTTTAGCGCAGTTAGGGTGCAAAAAAGTGCCACACATGTGGTATCGCCGTACTCAGGAGAAGTAGTATAATGTGTTTTGTGGTGTATTTTTACACATACCCATGCTGGGTGGGAGAAATAACTCTGTAAATGGACAATTGTGTGTAAAAAAAATGAAAACATTGTCATTTACAGAGATATTTCTCCCACCCAGCATGGGTATGTGTAAAAATACACCCCAAAACACATTATAGTACTTCTACTGAGTACGGCAATACCACATGTGTGGCACTTTTTTGCAGCCTAACTGAGCTAAGGGGTCCAAAGTCCAATGAGCACCTTTAGGCTTTACAGGGGTGCTTACAATTTAGCACCCCCCAAAATGTCAGGACAGTAAACACACCCCACAAATGACCCCATTTTGGAAAGTAGACACTTCAAGGTATTCAGAGAGGGGCATGGTGAGTCCGTGGCAGATTTCATTTTCTTTTGTCGCAAGTTAGCAGAAATGGAAACTTTTTTTTTTTTTTGTCATTAAGTGTCATTTTCCGCTTACTTGTGACAAAAAATAATATCTTCTATGAACTCACTATGCCTCTCAGTGAATACTTTGGGATGTCTTCTTTCCAAAATGGGGTCATTTGGGGGGTATTTATAATATCCTGGAATTCTAGCCCCTCATGAAACATGACAGGGGGTCAGAAAAGTCATAGATGCTTGAAAATGGGAAAATTCACTTTTTGCACCATAGTTTGTAAACGCTATAACTTTTACCCAAACCAATAAATATACACTGAATGGGTTTTTTTTTTATCAAAAACATGTTTGTCCACATTTTTCGTGCTGCATGTATACAGAAATTTTACTTTATTTGAAAAATGTCAGCACAGAAAGTTAAAAAAATCATTTTTTTGCCAAAATTCATGTCTTTTTTGATGAATATAATAAAAAGTAAAAATCGCAGGAGCAATCAAATAGCACCAAAAGAAAGCTTTATTAGTGACAAGAAAAGGAGCCAAAATTCATTTAGGTGGTAGGTTGTATGAGCGAGCAATAAACCGTGAAAGCTGCAGTGGTCTGAATGGGGAAAAAGTGCCTGGTCCTTAAAGAGAACCCGAGGTGGGTTTGAAGAATATTATCTGCATACAGAGGCTGGATCTGCCTATACAGCCCAGCCTCTGTTGCTATCCCAAACCCCCCTAAGGTCCCCCTGCACTCTGCAATCCCTCATAAATCACAGCCACGCTGCTGACAAACAGCTTGTCAGAGGTGGCTGTGTTTATCTCTATAGTGTCAGTCTGCTGCTCTCCCCGCCTCCTGCAGAACTCCAGTCCCCGCCTGCATCCCTTCCCTCCCTGCTGATTGGAGGGAAGGGACGGGGGAAGGGACAGGAGCTATGCAGGAGGCGGGGGAGCAGCTGAGACTGACACTACAGATGTAAACACAGCCTCACAGCACGGCTGTGATTTATGGGGGATTGCAGAGTGCAGGGGGACCTTAGGGGGGTTTGGGATAGCAACAGAGGCTGGGCTGTATAGGCAGATCCAGCCTCTGTATGCAGATAACATTCCTTAAACACACCTCGGGTTCTCTTTAAGGGGTAGAAAGACTGTGGTCCTTAAGTGGTTAAGCAGAATAACAAGTGTAAAGTGTCACCACACAAAAAGAGCAGGGCAGAGAGCAATACCTTACACTCTACTCATCACAACATTTTGCACATTATTCTGCTTAGCGCAGTTTAATCCATACACCCCCTGATCATCAAGTACTGCAGCTTATTCTATGCCTGCTTCAGCAAGCTGCATGTGTGGCCAGAGCATTATGACTAAAAATCCATTTCCTTCTCAGTTTAGGTTCCCTTTAACTGAGGCTGCTCTGCTCCGATGTGTATGTTACTGCATTATGCACACCTGAGAAAAGAAAAAAACAAGCAAGCAAGAGTGAAATGTCACAGGGCTGTCATGTGAACTGCCAACTTTCACCAGTGAGCTCTTATTACACAAACTGTAACAGATACCACCAGCAGAGGGCGCTCCAACACAACTATGGGCTCAAACCCACTAGCAGTCTTTTCTAATCACTAGTGATTTCCAAAGCTCTTGCTAATGCAACGCTATGGGGGATTATTATACAATCACATCGCTCCAGTGTGATCACACCCATAGCATTACATTAGCAAGAGCTTTCCACATCACAAAGCGCTCAGAAAAGCGCTGCTAGTGGCCTAGTGGGCTCCAGGCTTATAACATTTATACTGTATCAGGCATTCCATTTTCAGTGCCTTTTCTGTTACATTCCAACAGGCAACCTTATTGTTTCTTAATCCTATTTTATGTGCTGGTTCTGCCACAGGAGCGCAATGCAATGGGCGTGGCGTGCACCACCAGCGCATGCGCAGAAGCACAGCAGTGAATAATGGCGCACAGCTCCTATGCATAATAATGGCGCCGCATTATAAAGATACGCTTATCGCTATTTATCGTTAGTACTGCATAATAATGGCGCACAGGGAAAAAAGAAGAAAAACGGCACACACTAACGTTATTTATCAATAGTGGCACACACTAACGTTATTTATCAATAGTGGCACACACTAACGTTATTTATCAATAGCGCCCTACATAAGCCAAACAGCAGACGTTATTTAACTGCAAAACGGTGAATGGATTTAATGTAACACTGTCAAGGTTAGGGTTAGGCACTGGGGGGGGGGGGGTGTCTTAGGGTTAGGCACCACCAGGGGGGTCTTAGGGTTAAGCACCACCAGGGGGTGGTTAGGGTTAGGCACCACCAGGGGGGGTCTTAGGGTTAGGCATTGGGGGGGTCTTAGGGTTAGGCACCACCAGGGGGGGTCTTAGGGTTAGGCACCACCAGGGGGGGTCTTAGGGATAGGCATTGGGGGGGTCTTAGGGTTAGGCACCACCAGGGGGGGTCTTAGGGTTAGGCACCACCAGGGGGGGTTTATGGGTTAGGGATAGGGACAGAGATGGTTCTGTGTGTTAACGCTAAATAACAATAAGGCTTTAACGTTAAATAGCGATAAGCGGCAAACGGATTAGCGGCAACACTGTGCGCCATTATTCACAGGCGCCATTTTCAGATGGAAGCGCGCAGAAGATGCTGACCTACGTGGGTCAGAGATCCTTATGGGGATGACAGCCGGGCCTTGGAGGAAGACAGAACTGCAGCAAGGGA
This sequence comes from Hyperolius riggenbachi, assembly GCF_040937935.1. Lineage (NCBI taxonomy): Eukaryota > Metazoa > Chordata > Amphibia > Anura > Hyperoliidae > Hyperolius > Hyperolius riggenbachi. The sequence goes on along the minus strand of NC_090647.1, from coordinate 21,993,573 downwards.
CCAGAGAGACTTCTAGTGGCCGGAAGAAGCCCCAGGTAAGTAAAGCTTTATACCATTGGCTTACCTCAGATGTCCTTTGAGGTTGAAGAGCTAAATTTTGCAATTAGACACCACTGCACTGCAGGCTGACTTACATAGGTGAGACACATCCCTTTTCCTGTCTCCCAACAAAGTAAAGCAGAAAAGGCTGAGGCTGGGTGCACACTTAGCAGAAATGATAGCGTTGTGGGAAACGCAGTGTTTTTGCCGCTAATGGAAGTCTATGGGACGCAGGAAAAAATATGCGTTTGGTATGCATGCGTTTTAAAAAAAAGCTGGTTTTGTTGCATAATATGCAAAAAATGCATCAAAAATGCACATAATAAAAGCCAATGCAAACACAATGATATGTGTTTTTAATATGCGTTTTTTTAAATTGTTTTGTGATGTACTTCTGCTTCCTGTTGTCTTCCTAGTTATTTGCATAAAACGCAATTGTAAAATGCATGAAAAATGCATACACGTTTTGTGTATGTGAAACGCAAACGCAATAAAACACACGCAAAACGCTTGTAAAACACTTCTGCGGTAAAAAACAGCACCAAAAACACAACAAAAATGCACACAAAAACCGCACATGCTCACATTATGTTATGTGTGCACCTACCCAAAGACTTGTGTACAGTAGAGGTACAGAGGGTGCCTCTGGGTATACAGACAGTGCTGGGCATTTCTATGGAGACACCCAGCATGCAAACCCAGTATCGAGGCTGCACTTTGGTTTAAATGCCCTCTAGATAAGCTTTCAATTAGTAATGGGCTTCCAAATAGTAATAATTTCGCTGGCTGCAGCAGAGGGGGGAAATGGAGGGGTTAACTTACCCATATCGCCACCTAATGAATACGTGGTATTCACTAGAGTTTCATGTCACTTCAACGCTGCCTCCTTCAATCCTAAAACATGACGGCGACCGCATCAGCTATAGGCGGCGATATGAGTAAGTTAACCCCCCCTGCTGCGGCCAGCACGACATAATACAAATTCTGATTACGACAGGCAGGGCTATTTGGAAGCCCAACATTACTTTTAATACAAGTTCTGTAATTATATGTAGCGCCATCTGCTGGTGGAGTTGGCAAAGACAAAATATTCCTACATAAATAGGAAAATAGATAGTGAACATAAATGATTAGAAAAAAATAGAGAAAAAATAAAACACTATATAATCCTTTTATCATTGGTGCTTACAGGAATTCCTAGTGACAGGGTGACAATAAACAAATAAAATACACATACAACACAATGTTTATAGACTATAATAAGAATCAGAACTCTGAGAAGTCAGTGAAAAATCTCCATTTAATCATTTTGACAAAAGTAATTTTACATATCTCCCTCTGTGTTATTATGTAATTATGTCAGTTATAAGACTATCTAGCTGGGTTGTATAAAACTGCTGGACTGATTGGAGCACCACCTTATGCAAGTAGTAGATATGAAATGATTACACTATATTATATGTTTCCCTAACTATATATATATATATATAATCCTCCTGATACTAAAAATGCATTTAACCACTTAATGACTACGTCCTGCTAGAGCCTCTTAATGGCTCCAGGACGTTTTTATAAGTCAGACAGTGCTGCTGCCGTTGTGCACGTGCGCGCTCCCGCGTGTGCATGTGCATTACCGTGCATGTGAAAATAGTGGGGGGAAAAAACCACCAAAGAAAAAATACACCTTTCTTTCCAAATACTATATCGTCACCATACTTTGTACAAGGGACATAATTAAAATCTTGTGATAACTAGGACACATAGGCAGGTACAATGCGTGGATTTTATGTACAGTAGCAGTGTTTATATTAAAACTATAGGGGATGAAATTAAAGAAATAGTGTATTTTTTTATTTTTTTTCCTTGTTTTTCCCTTTAAAATGCATAGAAAATAAAGTAATTACTGAAAACAAAAATCAACCCCAAAAAGCCCAATTGGTGGTGAAAAAAACAAGATATAGATCATTTCATTGTGATTAGTAGTGATTAAGCTATTGGCAAATGAAAGGGATGAGCACTGAAAGGAGAACATCGCTCTTGTCCGTTAGGGTAAAAACACCTTTAGGGTGAAGTGGTTAAACAAGTATGTATTGCTTTTCTATATGAAACACGGTGCCTGTTAATCTGATCTTTTAATAGCATTTTGCCTGCTCAGAATCAGAATCACTTTATTTGCCAAGTGCGCCGTTTGGCCAACTCAGAATTGGTTGTGGTACACACGGCAATGGCAGTACAATACAAAAAGGAACAGACGTGGCATTGTCAACATGTGAAAATGTCCTCACAGTTCTCAAGGCAAGCATTCAAACAGCAGGGTGAACAAACAGGACTTCTACAGCTTAGGAGCGGGGCAGAGATCTGGCACAGAAGTGCCAGTAGTTAGGGAAGGGCAACAGGTTAAAGAGACTCTGTAACAACATTTTCAGCCTTATTTCTTCTATCCTATAAGTTCCTATACCTGTTCTTAAGTGGTCTGTCTTACTTCAGCCTTTCCTAGTTGCACAGTAGCTGTATTATCTCTATTATATAATCTAATCTTCTATCCTTTGTCAGCTTTGTCAGGCTCAGGCACTCAGGCAGGAATGTGCTGCTCTGCTTGTGATAGGTAGAAGTTATACACACCCTCTCCGTGCCCCCTGCTGGCTCTGTATGAGTCACAGACTGAGCTTCTCTCAGCCTATCACATGCTGGTTAGCATCCATGTTTTTTGTTTGTAAACACTGCCTAAAACTGGCAATTACAAGCAAGGATTGCAGCAGGGAGTGGCAGAAACAGCACAGAGGTGCTCAGGAGAACATAATGAATAGAATAGTATGCTTTTTATTGTAAGAATGTTAGAGTACAGATTCTCTTTAAGTGATGCTACCCATAGGACTACAGTGCATTCAGTAGGTGTACAGCCTGGGGGAAGAACGTGTGCCCTCGCCTGGTGGTCTTAGAGGGGAGGGCTCTGAAATGTCTACCTGGGTCCCCTCCTGCGTGAGCGAGTCTGCAGTGTGGAGCGATTGGAATTTTTTTTAAATGAACAGACTGTATAATATAGCAGCAGAAGATAAGAAATGAATGTAAGTCAACATAACTTTTGGATTTTATGATACAATTGTTCAGGACAGAAAATGAGAGATGCAAGTATTGATGTTGGGTCTCTCCCAGAATTCACAGCAAGCTAGTAAGTATTGGACAGAGAATGGACCATATCCAGTCCCCTCCCTGTGATCTTTCACATCCTCTTTGTCCCCCCAGATATCTTCACACAACCATCCCACACAGTTATTACAGCATGGAGGGGCTCAGTGAAGGAAGCAGTGAAGGTGTGGAGGTGTCTGATGATCGGGTTACACAGGGCATAAAAGGAAATTTCTCCAGCCTCATAATCCAGATATATCCTGATTCTATCACTGGGGACCTCGTCATCGTCACATAACCAGATCTCTCTACTGTTATGTCTCACTGTGTACGGCTTACCCAACCTCTCCAAACACCAGGACCTTTTACTATTTCCATTCCCTGACTGCCATCCTTCCCTGTCTATACTGGGGTAACACATCCCAGCTCTCCAGTGTTCTGATCCTCCAACATCCACTTCCCAGTAATGTCGCCCTGAGGAGAATCTCTGGCTGCTCAACACCTGAGGATATTCCTGAAATCTCTCTGGTGTTTCTGGGTGATTTTGGTTTTCCTCTGACATGACTGCAGTTTTCCCGTCAGCTGATATATGTAGATCATTAGCAGCTGTGTTTACATCCAGTAATATGTCTGCATACACTGGCAGCCCTGATGTTTGCTGTGCAACCCCAATATATGTCCCCTCAGTCTGACGCTTTTTGTATTGTATACCAGACATGATATCAGATAGTCCTGTGTGTAATGTGTGCGAGATTCTGACCAAATCCAGATCCCCTCCATCATGGAGCTGCTTATCATGTCTCTCTCTGTCCTCCGTGTCACACAAGTCACCTGTGTCTGATTCCTGTAAGACAGTCAGTGGATCAGTTATGTTACACAGCTCCTCAATGTAATACATCTTAATCAACAGCTTGTCCTTTTTTATTTCCAGTTGCTGGATGACATCATCAAACCAGAGGATCATCAGACCTGCCTGCGTGCTGAAGTCACTAAGAACTTGTTTCTCCAGGTCTTCTACCCATCTCCTGAGGGCTCTAAACAAGGCAGTGATTATTTCTGTTTCAACATTTGCTTTTTCTTGTGCTTTCCTCCTGTTTTCCTCCATACTTTGTATTCTCTTACTAGTCTCCTCTGTCTCTGCCATCAGTTTCTGAAGAACATTGCTTAACTTCTTCTTCTTTTTCTCAAAGGCCTCATCCAGCATCTCCACCTGGTGTCCCCGATGTTCTCCATCCAGCCTGCAGGACACACAGATACAGGCAGCATCCTCAGTGCAGTAATACTCCAGGATCTTCTTATGGACGGAGCATTTCCTGTTCTCCAGGGAGGTGTTGGGGTCACATAAGACGTGTTCTGGTGCCTTGCTGTGGACTCTCAGGTGATTATCACATAGAAAAACCTCACACAGCAGACAGGACATAACAGCCGGTACATGTGTGTGGATGCACTGAGTGCAGCTGACTTTAGCCTCCTCCTGATCTGGCTGAGTAGACAGGAAATGTTCTGCTATCTTTCTGACAATAATGTTCCTCTGCAGTGTAGGCCGTTCCATAAACTCCTCTCTGCATTCTGGACAGAAATAATTGTCATACTCTTCCTGTGAATCTAGCACACGATCAATACATTTCTGGCAGAAGTTGTGACCACATCTCAGGATTACAGGATCGGTATAAATGGTCAGACAGACGGGACACTCCAGCTCCTTCCTCAGATCAGCAGACGCCATCGCTGGCAGCAGAAGACGGAAATGAAGGGAAGATTCTCTGTGTCCAGTATAACTGGATTCATTATTATTGCACAGGGTGTGGCTGAAATTATCAACTTTATCCATCAACCTTAAAGGGAGATTTCACTTTTATTGAAAAAAAAAAGTATAGTGCTGTCAGTCCGACTCTACAATCTGCAAGAATCTGAATTGCTTTGTTTTTTATGTATAAAGTTCTAAAATACTTGTGTAGCACCCATCTTTGTACACAGTATATACTGTATTATAAGAAGAATAGTGTTTGACTTAAAAGAAAACCTGTAACAAAAAAAACCTCCCCTGGGGGGTTCTCAGCTGGGGTGGGTGAAGCCTCCGGATCCTATTGAGGCTTCCCCCGTCCTCCTCGATCCCACAAATAAAAGCTCCCCGAACAGCGGGGATGTAAATATTTACCTTCCCGGCTCCAGCGCAGGCGCAGTATCGGCTCTCCGCTCGAAGATAGGCGGAGATAGCCGATCGCTGCCGGGCCGCTCTACTGCGCAGGCACAAGTCTCCTCCTCCTGCGCAATAGAGTGGACTTGACAGAGATTGACTATTTCCGCCTATCTCTGTGCGGAGAGCCACAACAGCGCCCCCTCTGGAGTCAGGAAAGGTAAATATAGCAAGCCTTGTCAGACTTGTCGAGGAAGGATTGCTGGACACTTCGGGGAGCCAGCACTGGATTGCCTGCAGCTACAGGGGTGGGGGAAGCCTCATTGGGTCCCTGAGACTTCCCCCTTCTGAGGTGAGTACCCCCCCAGGGGAACTTTTTTTTTGTTACAGGTTCTCTTTAAAGCTTTTGACAATTATATAAGTTTATTCATTTCCATGCAAGTCATTCCTTCCCAAAATCTTAGATATTTCGCTAATCGAGCTCCTCCACTCTGGCCCTTGTGCAGACCGTCATGCTTCACCCAACAGTAGCTGACAACCTGGCTAGATGACACAAAGGGATAGACCAACAAAGCTCTTCTTTATTGTACCCATACATGGCACAATTTTTGTTAATTTTTTTTTTAGTTAGATAATTTTGTTTGATTATTCAGTTAGATTGAATATAAAGGTTTTTTCAACATGTCAGATCGGATTTATATATAAAAAAAAAATAATCATTTGTTTTGATTGAAAATAAGATTCTTTTTGATTTTGATTTGATTGGTGATTGCTTAAATAAATGGGAAAATCTAGTGTTTTTATCGTACCTTGTATGGGCACCATTAGCCTAATCTAAATGCACAAAAATGCCAACAGAGAGACAGTGAGAGTTCCCACTTAGTATAGATCTGTGTGCGCACTCTGTGAAATACATTATTGTTGAAGACCCTTATCTGATCAGAGAGGGATATATGATCTACCCACACACTGCAGTCAGTTTCCAATAGATTTCAGCCTAAAATCTATTGGAAATCATTAGGCTTTTTGCACACAGGGACGTTACAGGCGCACGTTGCCTGTAACGCTCCCCCAACGCACAGCAATGTAACACAAGTGGGCTGTTCACACTGCCCACGTTGCATTACATTGTAACGCAGCAAAGTGCTGCATGCTGTGCGTTCTACGCGGCTAAACCGCGTTAGACTGTTTGCACATGCTCAGTCATGTTGGGGAGGAGGGGAGAGCGGCCGGGCACATGGCTAATTAATATTCACTGCACTCAGTGACGTGCAGTGTTTACTTCCTGGAGCGGCCGCTCTGTGCGGCGATTGGCCGGCCGGGACCACGTGATGCCGCATGAGTCCAAGAGTACGCATCACGGCATCACGGACGCCAGAGTGAGCTGCACAACGCGGCTCACTCCGACATCCACACCAGAGAGCACCAGGCGTTGCGTTAGGGGCACGTTATGTGCCCTATAACATCCCCTAAACGCAACGTCCTGGTGTGTAACTAGCCTAAAGGATACCCGAAGTGACATGTGACATTATGAGATAGACATGTGTATGTACAGTGCCTAGCACACAAATAACTATGCTGTGTTCCTTTTTTTCTTTCTCTGTCTGAAAGAGTTAAATATCAGATATGAAAGTGGCTGACTCAGTCCTGACTCAGACACGAAGTGACTACAGTGTGACCCTCACTGATAAGAAATTCCAACTATAAAACCCTTTCCTAGCAGAAAATGGCTTCTAAGAGCAAGAAAGAGATAAAAAGGGGAATTTCTTATCAGTGAGGGTCACACTGTAGTAGAGATGGGCCGAACCTCCGATTTTAGGTTCGCGAACCGGGTTCGCGAACTTCCGCGGAAGGTTCGGTTCGCGTTAAAGTTCGCGAACCGCAATAGACTTCAATGGGGATGCGAACTTTGAAAAAAAAAAAATAATTATGCTGGCCACAAAAGTGATGGAAAAGATGTTTCAAGGGGTCTAACACCTGGAGGGGGGCATGGCGGAGTGGGATACATGCCAAAAGTCCCCGGGAAAAATCTGGATTTGACGCAAAGCAGCGTTTTAAGGGCAGAAATCATATTGAATGCTAAATGACAGGCCTAAAGTGCTTTAAAACATCTTGCATGTGTATACATCAATCAGGTAGTGTGATTAAGGTACTGCTTCACACTGACACACCAAACTGTTCACTGAACAGAACAGGTAAGCAGTGGCGGGTTCACTGAACAGAACAGGTATACAGTGGCGGGTTCACTGAACAGAACAGGTATGCAGTGGCGGGTTCACTAAACAGGTATACAGTGGCGGGTCCACTGAACAGAACAGGTATGCAGTGGCGGGTCCACTGAACAGAACAGGTATGCAGTGGTGGGTTCACAGAACAGGTATGCAGTGGCAGGATCACTGAACAGGTATGCAGTGGTGGGTGGGTTCACAGAACAGGTATGCAGTGGTGGGTTCACAGAACAGGTATGCAGTGGCAGGATCACTTAACAGGTATGCAGTGGTGGGTGGGTTCACAGAACAGGTATGCAGTGGCAGGATCACTGAACAGGTATGCAGTGGTGGGTGGGTTCACAGAACAGGTATGCAGTGGCAGGATCACTGAACAGGTATGCAGTGGTGGGTGGGTTCACAGAACAGGTATGCAGTGGCAGGATCACTGAACAGGTATGCAGTGGTGGGTGGGTTCACAGAACAGGTATGCAGTGGCAGGATCACTGAACAGGTATGCAGCCAGGAAAAGCTAAGCCTAACTAATCTTTCCCTATGAGAGACAGACAGCAGCTCGCCCTACTCTCTCTAATGCAGGCACACGAGTGGCCGTAATGGCCGCCGCTGCCTGCCTTATATAAGGGGGGTGGGGCTCCAGGGGCTAGTGTAGCCTAATTGGCTACACTGGGCCTGCTGACTGTGATGTAGAGGGTCAAAGTTGACCCTCATAGTGCATTGTGGGGCGAACCGAACTTCCGGAAACGTTCGCCTGCGGGAGGCGAACGCGAACCACCGAAGTTCGCCGGGAACCGTTCGCCGGCGAACCGTTCGGCCCATCTCTACACTGTAGTCACCTCCTGTCTGAGTCAGAACTGAGTCAGCCACTTGCATACCTGATATTTAACTCTTTCAGGCAGAGAAAGAAAAATACTTGTAAAGCTCTACTACAGGATTTAAAGTGCATAAATCGTTCTATTGCCGGGCCGTCCTCCCCCCCTCTTGTAATGTGTCTCACACCTGGAGCCCATGGTGAGTGTTGGAGGCTCATCTTTCACGGCAGTGCAAATCCTTGCCTCCTCCTGTATCGGGCCACAGGGGGCGCCTGTACCACTTGACACCTTAACATCTAGTGACATCTGTACATGCGGCGATGACATGTGGTACATGCAGAGGGGAAGCCCAGCCAGTAGTCCATCAGTCATCAGTAAATTGAATGTCGTCACCACCACACACCTGATCAAGCCCTTACAACTGGGATTATCCTGTATGCCTGATTGATCCTTCCAATTGATTTTGGCCAGAAGCCAACTGAAACGTTCGATCGATTGGCCATGTTATGGCATTGATGTCTGCCAGATTTGATCATTATGATCGGATCAGCCAGATATTGATGCCGGAAGTCGAGTTGTTTTTGGGCACACTAAGACTTATGTAGGAGTATAGGTGAAAAATCTTTCGATCTTTTCTTTATCTGATCAGGAATAGTACATCATTTAGCCACTGGCCATACTCACGGCATTATCTCTCCAGGGGGCAAACTACATGGAGCTTGAGGGAGACACATGGATGGAGGAGGTCCCTGTAGTGACCTAAAAATAAAGTTAAAAGGTCTGTGGGTGTTGGGGATAGGAAGGCAGCAGGAAGCTACATAGATCCACTGACACAAATGCCTTATATGGGGTGGGGGGACCTTTGGCTATTTATACTGGGAATGACTATCTATACCTGGGGGACACCTTGTCTAACCTATGCTAGGGATGGCTACCTATACTTTGATGATACCTTGGCTACCTATAATGGGGGCACCTTGGCTACCTATACTGGGGGTAGCTACTTATACTTAGGGGACACCTCACCTAACTATAGTTGGCTACCTACAATTAGGGATGCTCATTCGGATTCCGCGGAAATGCAATTTCCGCATTTCCGATCGGAAATTGCATTTCCGCATCGGAATGCGGAAATTGGTAATACAAGTGCGGTAGGCGGATTTCCGTCGGAAATCGCGGAAATTTCCGCCGACTTTAACATCGATTTTCTCATAAACTATAAGGTCATTTTGAAAACTTTTTTTTATCTTGTTCACAAGATTCTGTTTAATAAACCCTGAAAATTTGGTGTGTCTAGAGGTGGCCTTCTAACTGTCCAATTTCTAGCAAAAAATCGTTCAGGCAATCAGAAATTCTGATCGGACAAAAGATCGTTCACTACACCATCAACTAACCAATCTTTGCTTCCTATCTATCACGACCACCAAGAAAATCAAAATTTTCGTTCGACGAAAATTCATTCGGGCGACATTTTTTTCACTCGTTCATAATCGATTGTGTCCACCAATGGAGATTATTTACAACCAATCTGATCAGAATTTCTGATCGCTCAAACGATTTTTCGCTAGAAATTGGACCGTTAGTGGCCAGCTTTAGTCTTATGGAAGCTTTACTATTAACTGCTAAATTCGGCGGATTTTGACTGTAATGTAAAATGCAGAAAATCTGCATTATCCGATATGTGGTGATTTTATGACAATCAGAAGACTCGGAATGAATAACCCAATCAGAGAATGGGGATTTAGGCGGAAATCTCTGCATTCTCTGATTGGCTTATTCATTCCGAGTCTTCTGATTGGCCTAAAATCACCGCATATCGGATAATGTGTATTTTCTGCATGTGACATTACTGTAAAAATCAGCCAACTTTAGCGGTTCATAGCAAAGCTTCCATATGTCCTAGAAACACCACATTTTTAGGGTTTATTAAACAGAATCTTTTGAACAAGATGAAAAAAAAAGTTTTCAAAAAGACCTTATAGTTTTTGAGAAAATCGATGTTAAATTCAGCGGAAATTTCCGCGATTTCCGGCGGAAATCCACATCGGAATGCGGAAATTGGTAGCGGAAAGCGGAATCGGTAGCAGTAGCGGTAATTGGCAATGGTGGAATGCGGATTTTTCCGCGCAATCGGAAATTGGCATTTCCGACCATTACTACCTACAATGAGGGAACACCTTGACTACCTATACTGGGGGTACCAACCTATACTGGGGGATGCTTTGGCTACCTATGCAGTGGAGGTGGCTACCTATGCTGGGGAGGGGGGTGCATCTTTGGCTACCTATATATACTGGAGGGTTACCTTTGTGGGGGTTTTTTTTTTGGGGGGGGGCACCTTTTGCTACTTATTATTATAGGAAAAGGGACACCTGACTAGTTAGGGAAGGCTTGGGTTCCGCCTGGGGCCAAGAAAACCATAGCCACGCCCCTCACCAGCAGGGCCGGCCTTAGGTTTCACAGCACCCTGAGCGAAACCTGATTTTTGTGCCCCCCCCCCCCCTTCCCCTTCATCCTCTTCCCACGTGCATATACACGCATGCACGTATACACACACACAGGCCCATATGCAATTCACCTTTTCTCCTGTGTTACCTCCTAGGACAGGGGTTCCCAACCTTTTTGATGTCGTGACACATCATGCCAAATGCTCAGATCTCTGTGACACGTCACGTATGTATAATATAAAAATACTATTAATAACCACGAATGGATGGAAAGAGTGCATTATCCTGAATACACTTAAATATGAAGGCTAGAACCTTTCAGGAATATTAATAAAAACAATCAGTGGGACAGTTAGCCGCCTCCTCCCCCATTTAGAATGATAGCACAGCACTGACAATTTGCACCACGCATTATAGCTGCAGTGTGCCCCCCTCCCAAATGCCTTCAGACTCAGTATAGATAGGTAGCCAGGTATAGGTGCCCCAGTATAGGATCTCATGTATAGGTGCCCTCAATATAGGTTGCCAAGCATAGGTGCCCCCAGTATAGGAAGTCAGTTGAAGGTCTCCATCCTCCCCATAGGTAGCCAAGTGTAGGTGCCTCCAGTATAGGTAGCCAGGAGTAGGTGCCCTCCCTCAGTATAGGTAGCCAGCTATAGGTGTCCCAGTATAGGAAGACAGGTGTTGGAGCCCTCAGTATAGGTAGCCAGCTATAGGGGTCTCCAGTATAGGAAGTCAGGTGTTGGAGCCCTCAGTATAGGTAGCCAGCTATAGGTGTCCCCAGTATAGGAAGACAGGAGTTGGAGCCCTCAGTATAGGTAGCCAGCTATAGGTGTCCCCAGTATAGGAAGTCAGGTGTTGGAGCCCTCAGTATAGGTAGCCAGCTATAGGTGTCCCCAGTATAGGAAGACAGGTGTTGGAGCCCTCAGTATAGGTAGCCAGCTATAGGGGTCTCCAGTATAGGAAGACAGGTGTTGGAGCCCTCAGTATAGGCAGCCAGCTATAGGTGTCCCCAGTATAGGAAGACAGGTGTTGGAGCCCTCAGTATAGGTAGCCAGCTATAAGGGTCCCCAGTATAGGAAGACAGGTGTTGGAGCCCTCAGTATAGGCAGCCAGCTATAGGTGTCCCCAGTATAGGAAGACAGGTGTTGGAGCCCTCAGTATAGGCAGCCAGCTATAAGGGTCCCCAGTATAGGAAGACAGGTGTTGGAGCCCTCAGTATAGGTAGCCAGCTATAAGGGTCCCCAGTATAGGAAGACAGGTGTTGGAGCCCTCAGTATAGGTAGCCAGCTATAAGGGTCCCCAGTATAGGAAGACAGGTGTTGGAGCCCTCAGTATAGGTAGCCAGCTATAAGGGTCCCCAGTATAGGAAGACAGATGTTGGAGCCCTCAGTATAGGCAGCCAGCTATAGGTGTCCCCAGTATAGGAAGACAGGTGTTGGAGCCCTCAGTATAGGCAGCCAGCTATAGGTGTCCCCAGTATAGGAAATCAGGTGTAGGTGCCCTCAGTATAGGCAACCAGCTGTAGGTGCCCTCAGTATAGGAAATCAGGTGTAGGTGCCCTCAGTATAGGCAACCAGCTATAGGCGCCCCCTTGGAAGCTGGCGCCCTGTGCGACCGCTCCGGTCGCTCATATCAAAGGCCGGCTATGCTCACCAGTGACCACATCAGTTTTAAAGCATGCACACAACCCAGTGCAAATGCATGCCAGAACACCAGTCTTTTGCCTCTATAAGCTCCCCCCTTATGGAAGTACTTAGTGCTTGTGGGAATTTAGTTGTTCCTGATTACCCATTGAAATGATCCTGCTTGACTACTTTTACACCACTGTTCCTGCTATTCCAATGGCTTGTCTGTCCCCACTCCCCACTCTTCTGCTCCGGTTGTGACCTCAGCTTGTGACCATAACTGTGTCTGCTAATCTTGGCTCTTGATCTCGACTGCTATCTGATGACCCCATCCTCAATCTTGACATTGCCTATCCGCCAGGCCTTACCTCCACCCTTGAGCTCTCCTATCTGCCAGTCCTAACTTTAGCCTTTCACCCTGACCTTGCCTGCTATCTCTAAGCCCTAACCTCAGCTCTGCACCTTGCCTATCTGCCAGTAAGGATGATCGGAAATAGCAAATTCCAGAATTCCGCCAGCGCTAAATTCCGTCGCCATTACATTTCGGCCGAATTTTGCGGATTTCCGGCAGAAAAATTAAAGTAATCGCAAATGAAACCTCGTTTTTGTTAAATGGTAGCCTATGGGACCTAGTGGCTGTTCCCCCGGGCATTTTTTTTTTTAATATTTATTTTTTTTATTTATTTTTTTGCAGCAGGAGGTGTCGCTTACACCATGGGACCTAGAGGTGGTCCCATGGTGGTCGTTTTGGCACCGCAGGAGGTGTCGCTTACACCATGGGACCTGGAGGTGGTCCCATGGTGGTCGTTTTGGCACCGCAGGAGGTGTCGCTTACACCATGGGACCTGGAGGTGGTCCCATGGTGGTCGTTTTGGCACCGCAGGAGGTGTCGCTTACACCATGGGACCTAGTAGTGGTCCCATGGTAGTCGTTTTGTCACCGCAGGAGGTGTCGCCTAAGCCATGGGACCTAGCGGTGGTCCCATGGCGGTCATTTTGGCACCGCAGGAGATGTCGCTTACGCCATGGGACCTAGCGGTGGTCCCATGGCGGTCCTTTTGGCGCCACAGGAGGTGCCGCTTACGCCATGGGACCTTGCGGTGGTCCAATGGCGGTGGTTTTGGCACCACAGGAGGTGTCACGTAAGCTTTGGGACCTGGCAGTGGTCCCATGGCGGTGGTTTTGGCACCGTAGGAGGTGTCACGTAAGCTTTGGGACCTGGTGGTGGTCCCATGGTGGTGGTTTTGGCACCACAGGAGGTGTCGCGTAAGCTTTGGGACCTGGCGGTGGTTCCATGGCGGTGGTTTTGGCGCCGCAGGAGGTGTAGCGTAAGCTTTGGGACCTGGCGGTGGTCCCATGGCGGTGGTTTTGGCGCTGAAGGAAGTGTCGCATAAGCTATGGGACCTGGCGGTGGTCCCATGGCGGTGGTTTTGGCGCCGCAGGAGGTGTCGCGTAAACTATGGGACATGGCGGTGGTTCCATGGCGGTGGTTTTGGCGCCGCAGGAGGTGGCGCGTAAGCTTTGGGACCTGGCGGTGGTTCCATGCCGGTGGTTTTGGCGCTGCAGGAGGTGTTGCGTAGGCTATGGGACCTATACAAAATGGTTGGGATAGGTGAGATAGCTAGGGAGCTAGTTGCTAACATAGGATTGATTGGTTTTTGTTAAGACTGTAATTGATGCTGAAATAATTCAGCTTTTCATGCAGAAATCTGTTTGGGTCTTTTTTGTAAGCCTCTGATTGGTGCAGAAATTCTGATTTTCATGAAGAAATCCTGTTGTTCTCACTTTAAGCTTCTTCTAGGGGCTTCCTTGTGATTGGCGTACAAAAATCCGCATTCCGCCGGAAGTACGCATCGTTGCATCGTTCCGCGGAATTTCCGCTATAGCAATTCCGTTCCGATGCGACGGAATGGAACCACCAAATTCCGGCTGGAATCGCGGGAAAATTAATTCCGTGGAACGTGGTAAGCATCCCATCTGCCAGTCCTAACTTGCCTTTCACCTTGACCTTGCTTGCTATTTGCCAGCCCTAACCTCGATTTTTGAACTTAACTGCTATCTGGCTGCCCTAACCTCGGCCCTCGACCTTGCCTGCTATATGCCAGCCCTGGCCTTGGTGGCTGATTTTGAATTAGCCTATCATTTGTCTACCCAGACTTCATTACGGAATATCATATATGATTGTTTTCTGCAAGACTTCTCAACATTGCAGTGCCACCCATTCTCCATTTCTCTGGTAGGGCTATCCCAGGGTCCATGAACTGATGCTACTGGCAGAAAAGACTCCATTGCCTACTAGAGTTAGCAGTCCATTTTCTGGTTTCAGGGCACTCTGGTAAAGACTGGGTGGCCACAGACACAAAAACCTCTAGGGTCGGTTCACATAGCCTCTTGGCAGCGATTACCGCTAAGCGTTCAAGACTCATCGGCTAAACGTTTCCATTCAAGTGAATGCTGCATTTGCACAATCGATGGTAATTGGCGATAACTGCGCGATGCTAAATGCTCCATTTAGCACCGCGCAGTTACCGCCGATTACCGTCGATTGTGCAAACGCAGCGTTCCGATCCCAATTTACCCTGTCGTTGCAGGCGACCCTAGAAGCTGCATGTGGCTTCTAGGGTCAATCCACCACCGTGACTTCCTGTCCCCTTGCAGGTACGAAAACCGATGATCGCGATGGAACTCAGCGCCACCCCCGAACATGACCACGTAGAATGCTAAGCATCCGTGTTACTCCAGAGACCTGTATTCTAGTCCAGAGCTGTAACCAGCAGCAGCTACACCCTGACTATTAAGATAACCGACCAATAAAATGTTTACCACAAGGAGAACTGGATTATCTGCATACTGTGTATAGCAGCAACGTTACCAGGTGGTTGCTGCTCTCACCTTTGGACTGCAATAAAAAAAGTTTAGCTAGTCTTTAAACTGATCCTTTTATTGATACACATTGTATAGAACGTCTTTGGGATTTTTTCATCAAAAAAACTAAATTAATGCCAGTCCCTGTTTGGGGGCCATCCAACCCCCAGTCCATACCACCCCGCCAGCAGCCCTGAGGAGTGTGCTGTGTGGCCTGTGCAGTCGTGTGCCCATGGCACTGTACAGAGAGACCTGCAGCCTCTGGCATCTCCCACAGCACTATGTATGGGGAGCAGTGACAGCTGAGCACAGGGCCAGTTTCAGAGGTTTGGGGGCCCAGAGGCAAAGGTAAATTGCCCCCCCCCACACTACACCCACCCAGAAATGTCAGCCCACTGGGCCTCCGAACTAGCTGCTTTACTACTGCCCCTGTCACGAACTGCAATCCCCCCTTCCCCCATGAGGCAGTCTGCAGCATCTCACTTACTGTGTGGTGTGATGGTGGTGGAGGTGAGGACCGTTAGGTGGCAGCTAAGCAGGCAGGGGCGGCAGGCAGGGATTCATACTTTACCAGCTTCCGTCGGCATCACAGTTACCATGGTTCCCTTCCTGTCTGCTGGACTGCAGCGGCGCTCTCCCCGACGTGACGCAGGCATGTGATGGCACGTCGGGGAGAGCGCCGCTACGGTCCAGCAGACAGGAAGGGAAGCATGGTAACTGTGATGCCGACGGAAGCTGGTAAAGTATGAATCCCTGCCTCCCGCCCCTGCCTGCTTAACTGCCACCTTACGGTCCTCCCCTCCACCACAAAGATACGGAGAGGCCGCAGTGCCCATCGGCAGCATGATTAGAATTTAGGGCAAAATAGGAGACCCGTTAGGGGCCCCTACAGACTCTGGGGCCTGGGGGCAATTGCCTCCCTTGCCTTAACGATAGCGCCAGCTCTGGCTAAGCACAGACAAGGGTCTGTAACATAAAATATCACACACACTGTCACAAGTGCAAATGGCTTACAAATAAAGTAGTGTACACACCTCTGTTGAGATGCCAATAAATGAGACAACAATAAATAATTAAATAATAACTTTTCCCACCTTTAGCCTAATGGGGAACAACGTAGTTTTAATCTACGTCTAGCAGGTGGTGCTGCCGCTCTGACTGGATGGAGATTCAAATGTCCACGTAAAAGAAGTGTGCCGCTGTGATCGTGCACACCCGAGAGGGGAGATTAAGCTGTCATATGACAGCTGACTTCTCCCCTCAGTGATCACTACCATTGCCATCAGATTGTAGTGATACCTGTTACTGATGCGGCGGTAGGGGGGGAAAGAAGAGGATCCACACACCTTCCTGCCGTTCCATCGGCAATCGGCGCTCCCCTCCGCTCTGGCTGGCATCCCCGCTTGCGATGACGTCAGTGCCAGGTCCCGGCTTGATGACGTCATCAAGCCGCGACCCGGATCTGAGCTGCAGTACAAGCAGAGATGTCGGCTGGAGCGGAGGGTTTCACAGTGGTTCATCGCTGGAGCCTGGGAGGTGAGTAAAGGCTGCTGGCTACAGGGGGGGCATCTGGCAACAGGGTAGACACAGCCCAGCAAGCAGCACTGGGGATCCGGCTGCCTAACCCCCCCAAATGTCCCCTCCCCCGCATGCAAGTTTGCCTGGTCCTTCCGTGGCGTTAAACCCCCCTAGTGACCAGGCTTTTTTCACAAATTGGACCACTAAAGCTTTATGGCCTCTCTGCAGGACCGTAGCCCACAAGTAACCCCCCCCCTACATTTTTCTCCCCACCAACAGAGTGCTCTATTGGTGAGGTCAGATCGCCCCCAGGAATGTTTATTTATTTATTTTTTAAAAGCTCAACTATTGTACCAATCCCAAAAAAATCAAAACCTACATGTTTAAATGATTACAGGCCTGTTGCCCTGACATCATTGGTCATGAAAGCATTCGAAAAACTGTTAATGGCTTATCTGAAATCCATCACAGATCCCCTGCTGGACTCTCTGCAATTTGCCTACGGGCCTAATAGATCCGCAGATGATGCCATGAACATGTGTATGCATTATGTACTACAGCATCTAGACACCCCAGGAACCTCCACCAGGATTTTATTTATAGATTACAGCTCTGCATTTAATACCATAATGCCAACTCTGCTACACAGCAAGCTCTCCCAGCTACACATACCTGAATCCATCTGCAAATGGATAACCGATTTCCTAACCGATAGAAGACAGCGTGTTAGACTTGGTAAACTCACATCAAGCTCTCTGACCGTCAGTACTGGTGCACCCCAGGGCTGTGTGCTTTCCCCACTGCTGTACTCACTTTACACCAATGACTGCATCTCCACAAATCCATCTGTTAAGGTTCTGAAGTTTGCAGACGACACAACAGTTGTTGGTCTCATACAAAATGGGGATGAGTCTGCATACAGGCATGTGGTGGGACAGCTTTCCTCCTGGTGCAGCAGCAACAACTTGGAACTAAACGCTCTCAAAACCATGGAGATGATAATAGACTTTAGGAGATCTCCCCCCAGCACCTCCCCTTAACCATAAATGGATCCACAATAACCCAGGTAGAGTCATTCAAGTTTCTTGGGTCCACGATCTCACACAACCTAAAATGGGATAACAATACGGCCACCATTGTCAAGAAAGCGCAACAGAGGATGTACCATCTACGGCAGATGAAAAAGTTTGGCCTACCTCAAAATTTAATGGTGCAGTTCTACACGGCAATCATCGAATCCACCATAACATCATCTATGACTGTACGGTTCAGCTCCTGCTCAGCATTAGAAAAGGGGGAGGCTGCAGCGGAAAGGATAATTGGCTGTAGCTTACCTTCCCTGCAGGATCTTTACACTAGCAGGTGCAGAAAAAGAGCAACCAAAATTGCCTCTGACCCCTCTCACCCAGCTCACTCCATCTTCCAGCGCATGCCTTCAGGAGTCAGATTCCGGTCAATCGCTACCAAAACATCTAGACACAGGAACAGCTTTTTTCCTCAAGCGGTAGCCATACTTAAAGTGAACCTTAAGTCAGGAAAAAAAAATGAGTTTTACTCACCTGGGGCTTCTGACGAGCCTGTCAGCAAAAACGAAACTAGCTGGCAGAGGGGGACCAGAGGATTAGTGAGGGGCTGCGAGGGCACAGGACTGCTGCAGGAGGCTGGTAGAAGCCCCAGGTGAGTAAAACTCATTTTTTTTTCTGGCTTAAGTGTCTCTTTAATGCTGAATCACGTTAGAGCTGCCAGGACTTGATAGTAATCCGCACAGAACTGTAAATGAACAATTCTCACATTGCTTACTGCCACTATACTTATAATGTCCTTGACTTGTAATATACACACTGTCTGTCCTTGTATTGTTTGTGTT
The DNA here is from genome assembly GCF_040937935.1 of Hyperolius riggenbachi. Lineage (NCBI taxonomy): Eukaryota > Metazoa > Chordata > Amphibia > Anura > Hyperoliidae > Hyperolius > Hyperolius riggenbachi. Next base: position 21,974,910 of record NC_090647.1, on the reverse strand, counting down.
TGTGTTTGTTAAGCAACAGCCAAGACAAATTCCTTGTAGGTGCAAACTTACTTGGCGAAATAAAAATTGATTCTGATAAATATTTATTTTATTATTTTATTGGCGTGGAGCAGTCGGCAAGAGGTTAAAGGGGGTTAGGCAGCCGGTCCCCAAATGGTTAAAGAGTAACTGTAGTACAAATAACATAATAAACAAAATTGCTTATTTTTTTTACAACATTCATATATAGCTTATTTTAGTCAGTCACTGTCCATTGTAAAGTCTTTCTGCCAGGTGATCTGTACAGAATGTTTGTCACTGAGAGTTCTATGCATAGGGGGAGAAACGGTTTGCTTGGCAGTTGGGGAAAAACGTTATTTCCCACAATGCAATAAGGTTTACAAACAGCACGCCTGATCTGCTGCATGCTTGTTCAGGGGATATGGGTAAAAGTATTAGAGGCAGAGGATCCGCAGGACAGCCAGGCAACTGATAATGCTTAAAAGGAAATAAATATGGCAGCCTCCTTACCCCTCTTTCTTCAGTTGTCCATTAAAGTGCAGCCCTTCATTGTTTTCCTTTTAACCCTCGGCTTTCAGAGGGAGGTGTTGAGGTCCCAGCCCCTTTCAGGATGAAGGGGCAACCCCATGCATTTGGGGGGACAATTATAGCTAGCTATGGCTTATCCAGAACCATATATCAGTGATCGTCTGTTGTACGTGTAATACGACAATGAATTCATAACCCACTAAATTCACTCTTTGGTTAAAAGTCAGGGGCGTCTCACCCACCAGGCAAGTATAGGCGGTTGCCTGGGGCGCCATGAGGTGGTGAGGCGCCATGAGGTGGTGAGGCGCATTCCCCCGCCTCTGCTACCGTGACCATGTTTGTTTTTTTTATATTACCTCCCGACTCAGTCCCCGGTGCTCGGCACGCTACCATGTGCTCAGCAGTGTCTCCACCTCCACTTCTCCCCAGCCAATAGAGCAATCAATACTGCTCTTCTCTGCCAGGCTCCTTCTTTAAAGCCATGCCCCTTCTTCTCAGTAGCCACACAGGTAAAGTGTTTATCCTGTGTGGCCCAGCCTTTAACTCCGCCCCACGCCAGTCAAACCAGGAGCCAGCGGCCAGCCAGCTTATGCCCCCGACAGTCTGACCCCCCAGCTGTGTCACTGGCTGCACACAGACACTGGAGCGAGACAGCCAGGGGACAGATGCAGTCACAGAGAGAAGAATGTGATGTGTCCGTGTTGGAGCCCCGCCCCCGCACAAGACCGCAACACAGCCCGGGTGAAGGGAAGTTTCTGCTCCAGAGTAGTGATGGGAATTCCGGCTCTTTTCAGAGAATCGGCTCTTCTGAATCGGCTCCCATTAAAGAGCCGGCTCTTACGGCTCTGAATCGGCTCTTCATTAAATATCACTAAACACCACTCAGAATCGGAGTAAAAGCCCCGCCCCCGTCTCCATGACAATTCCAGACTGCTTCTCTGACTGGGGCAATCTCTCTTTCTACTGCTCTGCTCCGCCCCATACACTCCTACAAGCTGCAAGAGGAGGACTACATCTCCCAACATGCCTCAGCGCCCTTTATTGCAGAGCAAAGCAGAGCTCTGTGGGGCGGCTGAGGCATCGGCTCTTTCAAAACTGAGAACCGGCTCTTGTCGTTCGCAGCAAAGAGCCGGCTCGTTCGCAAACGACCCATCACTACTCCAGAGATGATAAGCTGCATGCACAGGCAGAAGAGAAGGTATGCAGGCAGGCTGCTAAGAACACTTCCTGTCCTGTGTGCAGACTCCCAGTACTGTTATAACTGCTAGAATGTGCCCTGCTCTTTTGATACTAGAGTTTTCTTTGAAAGCTGGTTAGGCTGTAGGCTGGTAAAGCTGTAAACCTGTGCTTTAGTGCTGTGCTGTCTCTCCCTCTCCCCTCTCTGTTCCTCTGCCCCCTCTTCCATCTTATGCTGTCTCTACCCCTCTCTGTTCCTCTGCACTCTCTTCCATCTTATGCTGTCTCTCCCTCTCCCCTCTGTTTCTCTGCACCCTCTTCCATCTTATGCTGTCTATCCCTCCCCCTCTCTGTTCCTCTACCCCCCTCTTACATCTTATGCTGCCTCTCCCTCTCTACTCTTTCCCTCTGCTCGGATTACGTGTATTTTCTGGTGAAACGCTTCCGCATTACGATTATTTTCTGACAACGCTGCCCCATTACGATTATTTTCTGGTGAAACGCTGCTGCCCTATGATTAATTTCTGGTGAAATGCTGCTGCAATAAGTGTATTTTCTGGTGAAACGCTGCCACCTTACAAATATTTTCCGGTGAACTGCTGCTGCAATATGTGTATTTTCTGGTGAAACACTGCCACATTACGATTATTTTCTGGTGAATTACGATTCTGAATTACGATAATTACTATTATTTTCTGATGAAACACTGCCGCATTATGATTATTTTCTGGTGAAACGATGCTGCATTATGATTATTTTCCTGGGGTGGAGGGGCTTGGGGGGGGGGGGCGCCACAGGTTTTCTCGCCTGGAGTGACAAAATGACTAGAGGCACCCCTGTTAAAAGTGTACCTGTGATCAAATAAAAGAAAGAAATTATACAAACCTGGGGCTTCCTCCAATCCCCGTCATGCTGATCGGGTCCTCGCCATCCTCCTCCTCTGCATGGAATGTCCACTAGGGGTCCCGGTAATCGATCCATTCAGTGCCAGTTGGCACAGTCATAGTCTGGCTCCCACGGCCCGGAACATTCTGTGCAGTAGGACTGTGAGGGGGCATGCGCACAGCAGAGCCACACATGTGCAGTACACCCCAACTGTGGGAATTACCGGGACCCCTAGCAGAAAATCCAGGCAGCAGAGGAGGAGGATTATGAGGGAGTGATCAGGGTGAAGAGGGCTGGAGGAAGCACCAGGTAAGTGTAATTTCTTTCTTGTATTTGATCACAGGTTACCTTTAAAGGACACCCGAGGCGAAAATAAACTAATGAAATAAATGATTGTAACTATCCTCCTGACTATCTTCTAACTTTTTAAGATATTCCACAGTTTTATTTTATGTTTAAATCTACTTTTTAAGTTTTAACTGTTTTATTGTTTTTGCTCAATGACACCTTCATTGAAGTATGCCGGAGCTAAACTCTATGAACTGTTGGCCCTTTTTATCTCTTTCCTGCCATCAGAAGCAATTTTCTGCTTCTTTTAAGTTTAGTTTTATAGTTGGAGTTTCTTATCAGTGAGGGTCACACTGTAGTTACTTCCTGTCTGAGTCAGGACTGAGTCAGCCACGTACATACCTGATATTTAACTCTTTCAGGCAGAGAAAGGAAAAAGGAACACAGCATAGTTATTTGTGTGCTAGGCACTGTACATACACATGTCTATCTCATCATGTCACATGTCACCTTGAATATTCTTTAAGATCAAACTTGGCTGTTTAATAATGTGGAATGGGCTTACATCAGGGGGCGTAGCAATAGCCATAGCAGCTGCTATAGGACCCCAGAGCAGAGGGGGCCCAGTTGGTACTTGATGTATTCACTAATTACTTTCTTGTGTTTCTCCACCCTCTGACTTTGCCTCAGAGCCCATGGATTATATGCAGTGTTGATTGCATGAGAATGTAAATTCCCCAACAAACTCATATCCATGGGGTAGGGGCAGGTCACATTGCTCAAGAGTGCCTACCTCTGAGGGCCCCATGGAAGATTTGCTATGGGACCCCATAATCTCTACCTACACCACTGGCCTATGTTATGCATACAAAAGAGGCTTGGAAATATCCGGCATGTCTCCAGCAATTTACCTGTACACTTCTCACAGTGATCAGATGCCGTGTTAGTCTTAAAAAGTGAGAAATGTGAACTGTATTGTAACGTACCACATTACCAGCCACCATCTGGCTCCCTAAACTCTGCGAGAATCTCTCTCTGGGCCCGGCGTTCTGCTAGGATTATCCGAGAGAGCAGAAAACTGGCCCTATGAAGGGAACCCGAGGTGTGAGGTCTGTGGAAGCTGCCATATTTTTTTACTGTTTAAACAATGCCAGTTGCCTAGCTGTCCTGGTGACCTTTCTGGTCAGTAGCGTCTAAATCCCACACCTGAAACAAGCATGCAGCTAATCCAGTCACACTTCAGTCAGAGCACCTGATCTGCTGCATGCTTGTTCAGGGGCTGTGGCTTAAAGTATTAGAGGCAGAGGATCAGCAGGACAGCCAGACATTATTTAAAAGGAAATAAACATGTTATCCTCCATATCCCTCCCTTTAAAACTCTTAACAGATATTGGTGTGTCCCTGTGCTCTGGAGAGCCTTTAGGTTGGCATCTGACAGAGAGAAAAAGTGTCTCCAAGTTCTCCAATTTTGTTTGGCTTACAACTTAAAATTGGTACATGAGCACATCTCACGCTTCATGACACATCCAAGGTGGGTGGCCAAGACAAGGTAACTAGTGAAAGCGTTGCTCCACCTCATACCATAGCCAACCCGCAAGATTTTCAAAATGAGGTGTGGGGCTACCTTCCACAGGGAGGGTGGCAAATTGTCCACTCCCACAAAGCACCCTTGTCACAATGCTGATGGATGAAGGTTCTTTCCTACACCTCTGTCCTCCATAAAAGATGGAGGAAGGTAACGAAATGACTAATTAGGGATGGATGAACATGTTCACTGGTGAATAGTTCCCGGTGGATTTATTAAGCCTTTAGATTACTCATGTGCTGTGACCTTAAATACACTTCCACCTCACCAGTAGAGATAGCCCGAACAGTTCGCCGGCGAATGGATCCAGGCGAACTTTGGGTGGTTCGCGTTCGCCGTCGAAGGCGAACTTTTGCGGAAGTTCGATTCGCCCCATAATGCTCCATTGAGCACAACTTTGAACCGCTACATCACAGTCAGCAGGCACATTCTCACCAATCAGACTACACTCACTGCTGGAGCCCCACTCCCCTTATAAAAGGCAAGGTTCTCCTGCCGTTTTACTCACTCGCCTGCCTACAGTAATTAGTTAATGGATAGCTGCTGACAGACTCTGCTAGGGAGAACTTAGTTAGGCTCTTGTAGGCTTGTTCCTAGCTGATTGTTATTGCTTCCTCACTCCCTCCTCCTGGAGGGAGGAGGGTTTTGTCTTCCATGGAATTGTGGTATTTCAAAAGCCAGCTTACATACCTTGGCCAGGAATTGAACCCAGGTCTAAGTGCTTGGTAGGTAGCTCTCTTCACCATTATACCACCACCAACACTACATGCTGAAGTCAGCCTAGTATGTACCATTATGATATATCCAAGAGAAAAATGAGCTTGCGTAAGGATTTGTAGTATGTCAAAAGCTAACTCACATTGGCCAGGAATAGAACCCAAGCCTACCGCTCTGTAGGCTGCTATCCTAACTATTATACCACCAACATAACACACTACAATGCTACATGCTGAAGCCAGCCTAGCATGTACCATTGTGATATATCCAAGAGAAAAATGAGCTTGCTTAAAGATTTGTAGGCTTTCAAAAGCCAGCTTACATACCTTGGCCAGGAATTGAACCCAGGTCTAAGTGCTTGGTAGGTAGCTCTCTTCACCATTATACCACCACCAACACTACATGCTGAAGTCAGCCTAGCATGTACCATTATGATATATCCAAGAGAAAAATGAGCTTGCGTAAGGATTTGTAGTATGTCAAAAGCTAACTCACATTGGCCAGGAATAGAACCCAAGCCTACCGCTCTGTAGGCTGCTATCCTAACCATTATACCACCAATACAACACACTACAATGCTACATGCTGAAGCCAGCCTAGCATGTACCATTGTGATATATCCAAGAGAAAAATGAGCTTGCTTAGTGAAATGTAGGATTTCAAAAGCCAGCTTACATACATTGGCTGGGAATCAAACTCAGGTCTAGTGCTTGGTAGGCTGCTATTCTAACTATTATACCACCAACACAGCACTCTGCAATGCTACATGCTGAAGCCAGCCTAGCATGTACCATTATGATATATCCAAGAGAAAAATGAGCTTGCTTAAGGATTTGTAGTATGTCACATTGTCCAGGAATAGAACCCAGGCCTACCGCTCTGTAGGCTGCTATCCTAACCATTATACCACTAACACAACACACTGCAATGCTACATGCTGAAGCCAGCCTAGCATGTACCATTGTGATATATTCAAGAGAAAAATGAGCTTGCTTAGGGAATTGTAGGATTTCAAAAGCCAACTCACACTGGCCAGGAATTGAACCCATGCCTACCGCTCTGTAGGCTGCTATCCACACCATTATACCACCAACACTACATGCTGAAAATTCTTGGAGCAGACTTACTTCCTTCCTCCAAAAGACACACATACATCCCCATAAAATCATTCAACAGCAACTGCGTGCACAGTCTTTGTGGTACACAGTCTGTGGCACAATCGGTTAGCGTGTTTGGCTGTTAACTGAAAGGTTGGTGGTTCAAGCCCACCCAGGCATGGCCTTGCCTTTTGTGTTCAACAGTTGTCCGAAGAGAACCCCAGATAGCCATGTACTGTAGATTCATCTCTCTCTCTCTCTCTCTCTCTCTCTCTCTCTCTAGTAGGGATGCTTTCCGCGGAATTGTATTTTCTGCAATTTTGGGTGGAAATTGGTCATTCCATTCCGTTTGGTCAGAACGGAATTGCTTTTTCAATCCGGCGGAGTTCTGAAATTGCCTGTAAAATTCTGCCGATATCCATTGGTTTTAAGCTGAAAATTCACTTCAATGGCATCAAGTCCTAGAGAGAGAGAGAGAGAGAGAGAGAGAGAGAAATCATTTTTCTCTTGGGTATATCACAATGGTACATGCTAGGCTGGTTTCAGCATGTAGCATTGTAGTGTGTTGTGTTGGTGGTATAATGGTTAGGATAGCAGCCTACAGAGCGGTAGGTCTGAGTTCTGTTCCTGGCCAATGTGAGTTGGCTTTTGACATACTACAAATCCTTAAAGGAGTTATCCGGGATATATAAAGTAAATAAACGCTACTTACCGGGGGCTTCCTCCAGCCCCAAGCTCCCAGGACGTCCCACACCGCAGCTGTTCGCCGGAGCTCCGACCCGGTATCCGGTGATGACGTCAGAGCGACCTGGAGGTCGCTCTGTACTGCGCCTGCACGAGCGGCACCTTAAAATCACCGCCACGTGGGCGGAGTGGACTGCGCAGGCGCAGGCGCATGTCCGCTCCGGCCCAGGTGGCGGTGATTGACAGCGCCGCTCACGCAGGCGCAGTACAGAGCGACCTCCAGGTCGCTCTGATGTCATCACCAGGAACCGGGTCAGAGCTCCGGCGAATGGCTGTGGGGAGAGCTGCGGCGTGGGACGTCCTGGGAGCTTGGGGCTGGAGGGAGCCCCCAGTAAGTAGCCTTTATTTATCCCGGATAACTCCTTTAAGTGAGCTCATTTTTCTCTTGGATATATCATAATGGTACATGCTAGGCTGGCTTCAGCATGTAGTGTTGGTGGTGGTATAGTGGTGAAGAGAGCTACCTACCAAGCACTCAGACCTGGGTTCAATTCCTGGCCAAGGTATGTAAGCTGGCTTTTCAAATGCTACAATTCCCTGGAAGACAAGACCCTCCTCCCTCTGCGAGGAGGGAGGAGGAATACATTGCCTGATGTTGTAAAGCAGTGTAGGCCTGCAATTGAACATTCAATAAGATTTCTGACCTTAAAACACTGCTTTGTGTAAAATCCAGATTTTTTTTCTGGGACTTTTGATGTGTATTTCATTTAACCATGTCTTCCTCCGGGTATTAGACCCCTTGAAACATCTTTTCTATCATTTTTCTAGCCAGCAGAAATTTTTCTAAATGTTTTAGTTCGCCTCCCCATTGAAGTCTATTGCGGTTCGCGAAGGTTTGCGCGAACCGAACGTTTCGCAAAAGTTTGCTAACTGAAAATCAGAGGTTCGCGTCATCTCTACCCAGCACCCCGGGACCGAGCCTCCAAATTGGGACTGTCCCAGAGAAAATGGATGGTTGGGGGGTCTGCCCAAATTAGCGGTATCAGGTTTAGATATGCCCCGAACAGTTCCAGGTGAACTTTGGGTGGTTCGTGTTCGCCAGTGAAGGTGAACTTTTACGGAAGTTCGATTCACCCCACAATGCTCCATTAGGGTCAACTTTGACCCTCTACATCACAGTCAGCAGGCACATTGTCACCAATCAGACTACACTCACTCCTGCAGCCCCCCCCCCCATTATAAAAGGCAAGGTTCTCCAGCCGTTTTACTCACTCGTCTGCCTACAGTAATTAGTTAAGAGACAGCTGCTGACAGACTCTGCTAGGGAAAGCATAGTTAGGCTCTTGTAGGCTTGTTAGCTTGCTCCTGGCTGATTGTTATTCGTTATATTGCACCCCACAACAGCTCCCTTCTCCCTCCTCCTCCTCCTCCAGGGAATTGTAGGATTTCAAAAGCCAGCTCACATACATTGGCCGGGAATCGAACCCAGGTCAATGGCGAACACGAACCACCCAAAGTTCACCTGAAACTGTTCGGGGCATCTCTAAACCTGATACCGCTAATTTGGGCAGACCCCCCAACCATCCATTTTCCCTGGGACAGTCCCAATTTGGAGGCTCGGTCTCCCGGGGTGCTGGAACCCAAAGTTCGCCTGGAATCGTTCATGAGCGAACCGTTTCGGCCCATCTCTAGTGGTGGTGGTATGTTTTTAGCTTCTAAAACGGTTAAGAAGCCATTAAAAGACCATTTCCGGTTTTCAATCCGGATATCCGAATCCCGCCAGATACATGGGTCGAATATCCGAATTCAGTTCGGATTTCAAAATTTCAAACTCGCATATCCGAGCCGGATCGGATATCTGGGTATCCGGATCTGAATTAGTTCCAGATAGTGAAAAGTGGTATCCGAGCAGTGCACCACTGTACTCAGACTGCAGAGGAGTGTCATCAATTGCAATAACACACAGTTTGGTCTGCAAGGGTTCAAGCAGAATACCCAGCTGTTTAGCAAAGACAGAATCAATGACATTTCCAGCTGCCCTGGAATCTACAAAGGCTTGACAGTTTTCAGATCGACCTTCCCAGGATACAGTAACAGGCAACAATATTTTTTTACTTTTTAGGGGAGAAAACTGCTCACCCAAGTGAAGTCCCCTAGCTTCACTTAGGAGCTGGAATTTTCCGGAACCTTTTTAACAGAGCAAGATTGAGCATAATGACCCTTTTCACCACAAAACAGACATAACTTCTCCTTCTCTCTCCTAAGCTTCTCAGTTGGGGAAAGCTTGGAATGACCTAACTGCAAAGGGTCATCAGCCGAAGCAGAGACATTGCTCTGTTTACCAGGACTTGGATAGTTTTTCCCCTGTCTACGGTACCTGATATGCCTATCTGCACGTATGGCCAAGTAGATGGCATCCTCCAAGGTTCTAGGCACAGGGTGACTAATAAGTACATCATTAATAGCATCAGATAACCCCAACAGAAACTGATCTAATAATGCTGCTTCACCCCATTTTACTGGTACGAACCATTTCCTAAATTCTGCTGCATACTCTTCTGCTGTATTGCGGCCCTGCCGGAGGTCTCTGAGTTTACGGGCAGCTGTGGCTGAAATGTCCGGATCAGCATATATAGTGGCCATTACCTTAAAAAAAATTTCAACAGACATAAGGGCCTCATGGTCAGGACTTAAACCATAGGCCCAAGTCTGAGAATCACCCTGAAGTAAAGTTTTAATAAGGGCGATTTTCTGAGATTCAGTTCCTGATGATTTGGCTCTGACCTCAAAATACGACATACAACGATTCTGAAAGTTACTGAAATCAGATGATGATCAGTTGACCAGAAAATCTCTTAGGCAATGGCATTTTAGGTTCTTGAACAGGTACATTTGGCATACGGGGTAATGATAGTTGAGCGTTTGAACTAGCAGAAACATTAATTGAGCAAGTGTGTTCATCAATTGGGTCAGAGTCTGTTGAGTGGAGACCTGCTCTGAGAGCTGACTGACAGCTGTTGCTAGTGTCATGGTCTGGTTACATAGCTCATCCATTATTAATTTTTTTTTTAGGGCCTTGATAATATCACGCTGGTGCGTGACAAGGTAGTGTACAGATAAATACAAAAGTACAAGGCATAGCAACAAAAGTTGCATAAACAAAAAGTTGCATAAACAAAAGTACAAGGCATAGCATAGATCAGTCAGAACTTGTGCACAAGTTAGAGATATCAAGGTACAGAGTCGCTAGGCAAAATCGTAGTCAAAATCGAGAGTCAAACACGTAAGTCAGATGAGAGCCGTACAAAGAGGCAAGGCTAGAGCAAAATCAGGAGGCAGGCGAGAAGTCGGTACACAGATAAATACAATCAGATGTTACAAAATAATAATACAAAATATATACGAAAATAACAAAAGACTGACTAACTAGAGTACATATATATTTTGCGTCTACACAAAGGGCTCTGTGAACAGAGGTGCCTGGCTCTTCTACTGACCACATATGCTATTGCTCCGTTGTTATTGCCTGATGAAGCGGGATCAAGCCTGCGAAACGCGTTGCATATTTGGAGTTCATAAATAAAATATATTGACTGTCTTTACTACAGTCGTTGTGTGTCTACTTGGAGGAGGTAAGTCCACCACTACCTCCTCTATTTACCAAGAATGTGGTTTTTAAGCTCATTTAGCTTCCTTTTTTCCTCTTGGCGCCTCTGTTCTCCTGCATAACAAGCCCAATATATGAATGTAGCTCAATCACCATCTAGACCTAGAACCAGCGAACTGATTAATATCAAGGCCAGCGAGCAACTGCCTCGTTTGGCCTAATATACCCTAGAAGAGGGAACGAGCCCAGCCCCCAGGAGGACGGTCTAGCGTTAGACACGCCACCTTAGTATGTAAGAGCCGCTCTGGCTCGCGCGCGCCTGGGCAGACTGCGCAGGCGCGCTTCCTGATTCACCACTGGAGGGATGCAGGGGATGGCGTCCGAAGCTGATGGCGCTGGAGATTCCCCGTGGGAGCGAGTCCCACTGGAGACGCCACGGGAAATGTCGCTGGACCTGCCGGACTGAGGTAAGATCATTACATATACCTTTTTCATTTAAACCAATTTTATCTACAACAGACACTCACACACATAGGCCCGGTTCACATTGGCGTTCTGAGCCAAAAGGATCCGGTGAGCGGATACAGTCGGATCCGTTCATTTGGTTGATCAGATCCGTTTTCACTTAGCAAATACATACCTTATTTTCAGTAGTAGCCGTCGGTAGAGGCTTCCTTTTCTTCCGCTGTGACTACACACGCGTCATGTGACTAGTCACATGACTAGTCAGAGACGGAAGCCTCTACCGGAAAATTAGGGACTGCAGCATTTTTTTAGATCCGTAGACCGGAACGTACGGAACATATCCGTACCAACGGACGCATGTGAATAGATCCATAGGTTAACATTGGATCCATTCACATCCGTTCCGTTTGTACAGTATATGTTCCGGTTCCGATCCGGAAAAAAACGCTAATGTAAACCAGGTCATACAGAGACATTGGAACATGCTGCTCAATTTCACACACATTTATACAGTGAGGTAGGGATCACACTTGAATCACCGTGGTTTACCAGGGATGATTTATTGTAAACTCCAACCCCACTTCTACATATTAACATGAATTGATTATTATCCTCAGAAGAGGACTGGACAAGGGTCTATTAAATGATTCCAAATTTAAGTTATTAGTACCGGCAGCTCCCAAAATACTAGTACTATATCAATTTCTGAAGGTTCACAAAAATGCCCAGAACCTCCCTGGTAGACCAATCATCACTGGTATCAGATCTGTAACCCAACGATTAGGACAATATGTGACCAAATTCTTGCAACTACTGGTGGGCCCATTGCTGAGAGTGTTGAAAGATACAAAACATGTGTTACGGTTATTGGAACAGATGAAGGTTGATGAAAAATCATTACTCGTGATGGCAGACATTTCCTCTTTGTATAACAATATTGATCATGGTGGTGGGATTATCTGCTGTATGCAGGGCCCTTATGAAATCTGAAATCCCACCAAAACAAGTAGAATTTTGGGTTGAGATTTTGGAGTTTTCCCTTACTAGGAATTATTTTTAGTATAAGGGCAATGTAACGAAAAATCCGCAACGCCGGATGGATTGCGGAAATACGGTCGCATCCGTTCCAGCAGGCGGACTTTCCAACGCGGGATGCGGAAATTTGTCCGCATCTGTTGCGCAAAACCTTCCGAGTGCACAGCGCCAAACTCACCAGCGTGCTGCTCACCAGGGCTCTGTCATCGTGCCTCTAGGGGATGCGCGCGCACGCCGGACACGCCTTTATGCTCCCAGAAAGCGGGTCAGCTGACATGGAGGTCAGCTGATGTTTTTAGCCTGCTCTGATTGGTTGCTGCTTGGGGTGGAGACTCCTTTCCCAGGCAGTATTTAAGGAAGTGCTTTTCAGTAGCACTTCGTCTGTGTTTGCGATACCCTGTGTCAGCACTCAGACCTAGTCAGTTCCCGTGTGATAATCCAGCAGGACCCCGGCTCTTGTCACACCTAGTCAACCTTGTATTTGATATTGTGTTATATATTGGTTTATCGCCAATATATACACATATTATACTGTCTTGATTTATCGTGTATGATTCTGTGCCTGTCTTGACTATTCTTCTGTTTCCTGATTCTGTACTTCGCCAGCCCGTATCGTTATGGACTATTGGCTTGGTTTCCGACTACTCTCTTGTCTCACGTTTCTGTACTGTTGCCGCCTGATCTGTTGCCGAACCTCATTTTGTCTGACCTTTCTCCCTTCAGTGGAACGTCTCCCACTGTAGGGTTCTATCAGAGGCTTGCCTCTTTGAGACGACCACCACTAGCAAACCATTTCTGCTAGAGGCCGAGACTCCTCCACTGCGTCCTTTGGAGGATCTCACACATGGAGTTCCCATTCAGAGGTAACCACACCTCTGAGGAAATACTGTGTGGTGGACTTTTTCACAAACTTGTGAATTTACACTGTATATCATTGTTGTCTGCTGTTCCAGCTTGCTGGAGGTTGTATTTTTGTGCCCTATAGAGATACTCTACTGCATCAAGCACCTTCCTGCATCCGATTGTTCCGTGTCTCGCTATACTTGCATTATTGGTGATTCTGCAGATCACCATATAATCAGGTATAGCATCTGTATTATTGGTGATACTGCAGATCACCAATAATCAGAAAATCCGTGCTTGCTGACACCAATCGTTACAGGCAATTTCTTCAAGCAGATTAAGGGCTGTGCAATGGGGACTTCCATCGCTCTGTCAGGCGCTAACATATTTTGGTCAGCCATTCAACTACCCCCCAAAATAAATAAATAAATAAAAAATAAACTTGATATTTTGCTCAGATACCTTGAAAACCTGTTAATTGTATTCAAGGGTGACAAGGCATCTTTCATAGATTTCCATATGGATATTAATAAGATACACCCTGTTTACCCAAGGTGATTGGTGCTTATACGCAACATCTGCAGACTGATGCTTCCTTTCGAGAAGACCATATCAGTAATCCTGTGCTTACCATGTCAGGTTCTGCTGCCTCAGCTGGCAGTGCATCTTGGACTTCCGGTGTGGCTGCCCGCATTGTCAGGGATGGTGTCAGCAGCGTTCATGCAGAGATCTGGCCGCATGATTCTCAGACTGCAAATGAGGGTCGACACATGCGATGTCGGCGACACCCCTCTTATGCTCTAAGGAAGCGTGTCAGCTGATCACCTGTCAGCTGACACGCATGGCTCCACCTCTGGTGCCTGATTGGCCAAACGGCTCAGTGGCGAGGTTGCCTGCTTACCTGGGCTATTTAAGAGCTGTGCTGACACTTGCTCACTGTCTGCTCTAGCTAACACTTCACAGTGAAGGCTTCAGACCTTAGTCAGATCCGTGTGTGCTTTGATCCGGCAGGACCCCGGAGATTTCACACTAGCTTAGGAAAAATAAATTATTATTGTTGATTATTATACTGTGTTTGACCTTTGCCTGCTTCTCTGACTACTCTTTGCCTCACAATTCTGTACCTCTGCCAATCTGATCTGCTGCCAATCTCTGCCTGAATACTTACTCTGATTTTGTCTTACAATTCTGTACCTCTGCCTATCTGATCCGTTGCCAACCTCTGCCTGTATACTCACCCTGATCTTGCCTGCCACTTTTATACTTTATCTGTCAGATCTGTTACCGACTCGATTGCCTGACCATTCTTGTATCTTATTTTCTGTACTCAGTGTTAGTACTGCCTTCTACTAACACTGTCTGTAGACATTCCCATTGAGGGAACGTTTGATATTTGTCTGTCTGCTAGTGCTCACACACTAGCAGATCATCACATTAGAGCAGACCCATATCGATATGGAAGAGCTTTGCAAGCAAATGCAAACTCTCACGCTGGCGGTTGGTAACTTTAGCAATACTGTAACCAACCAACAACAACAGTTGGACAGTTTGTCCCGGGCTGTTTGCGGGCTGCAGCCGCAACAACAAGTTCAAACTGCTTCACCGGTTCATCTGGTATCTGAGCCCAAAATGCCATTGCTAGAGAAATGTTCTGGACATAGAAGCGATTTCCGCAACTTCAGGAATCGCTGACAGTCCTACTTTAAAAGTCAGACCCATTTCTTCCGGCAATGAGCATCAGAGGGTCACCCTGGTAAAGACACTCTTGCAGGGTGATTCCCAAACTTGGGCCTATGATCTACCATCTAACCATGAGGCTTTAAAATCCGTTAGTGATTTCTTTGACGCCATGGCGGTCATATATGATGATACTGATACAGCTGCCACTGCTGTATGTAAGATCCGTAACCTCCGTCAGGGTCACCGTCCTGCGGAGGATTATGCGGCAGAATTTCGTAAATGGGCTAGTGCCTCTAGGTGGGACGACTTTGCTTTATTAGATCAATTTATGGTGGGTTTATCTGATAATGTGTCTGAAGTCTTGATCAGTCATCCTGAGCCGCGCACTCTGGAGGAAGCCATGACTTTGGCCATTAAAATTGACCGTAGAATCCGGTATCACCACCAGAGCCGATCTCGGTCACCTTTACGTTCCTCCACTAAATTGTCTGATCTTGAGAGACAGAGAGGGAAACTGGAGGGTTTATGTCTCTATTGCGGGGAAGAAGGGCATGTAGTACAGAATTGTGTTAAACAAATCGAGAAAACTCCTCCACCTCGGTTCTGTCAGGGGTATATCCCTACGCAATTTTCAATCACCCCAAAATCCTGATAAATTGCTGCTACCTATTAAAGTGACTCAGAGCAGTGCAGAAACGATGGAAAGATGCATATCATTTTAAAGCTCCCTTTCTCCTCTTTCCAATGATATATAAATCGCCGCCCTACGCCTTTTAGTTTTCGCTATTTTCGCAATTGAAATTGCCGCAGCTGCGATTTCAATCGTGAAAATAAAAAAAACTAAAAGGCGTAGGGCGACGATTTAGGGGTCGTCAGAAAGAGGAGAAAGAGAGCTTTAAAATGATATCCATCTTTCCATAGTTACATTGTATTACACAGGGCGACTTTTTTTGCTGAATGGAGCTGCTGACTTTGAGAAAAAGTCGCCCTGTGTAATACAATGTAACTATGGAAAGATGGATATCATTTTAAAGCTCTCTTTCTCCTCTTTCTGACGACCCATAAATCGTCGCCCTACGCCTTTTAGTTTTCTCTATTTTTGCGATTGAAATTGCAGCCGCGGCAATTTCAATTGCGAAAATAGCGTAAACTAAAAGACGTAGGGTGGCGGTTTATATATCATTGGAAAGAGGAGGAAGAGAGCTTTAAAATGATATGCATCTTTCCATAGTTTTTGCACTGCTTGGAGTCCCTTTAAGGTATTCGTGAAGGATTGTGAGTACACTTCTCAAGCCTTCATCGACTCAGGAACAGCAGGAAATTTTATTGATGCCAGGTTAGTAGAGGAATGGGGAATTCCTTTGACATCTATGGAGAAGAAACTCTACGTAACTGGTATTGATGACTCTCCTCTACAGGATCATTAACCCATTTCGCAGACAGCCTCTCTCACCTGTCAGATTGGCTTATTTCATGTGGAGGAGATGCAATTCTATGTTTTGAAAATGGCATTCTGTTACTTTGTTCTGGGTCTTCCCTGGATACAAAAACATTTGCCTCAGTTTGATTGGAGTACAGGGCAACTCACATCCTGGTCTCCATTTTGTATTAAAAACTGTTTGAAAAAATTGCCTGTACATTCTTTGAGTTTGTCTATAGAGGGGGCTCCTAAACAGTATGCACAATTTTGTGATGTGTTCTTCCCACAATCTGCAGACAAATTCCACCACATCGCTCTTTTGACTGCCCCATCGAGTTAAGACCAGGTACTATGCCTCCTAGGGAACATATCTTACCCCCTGTCTAGTCCTGAGAAAAAAGCTATGAAGGACTACATTAAAGAAAACCTAGAAAAGGGTTTCATCCGCCCTTCTAGTTCTCCGGCCGGAGCAGGGTTTTTCTTAGTTCAGAAGAAGGATGGTGGTCTTAGACCGTGCATTGATTATAGAGGTCTGAATAACATCACTGTAAAGAACAAATATCCTTTACCGCTTATCGAGGATTTGTTCTCACAAGTCACTGGGGCACAGATATTTTCCAAATTAGACCTCAGAGGGGCTTATAACCTAATCAGGATCAGACAGGGGGACAAATGGAAGACCACTTTCAACACACAAGATGGTCATTATGAGTACCTGGTGATGCCCATTGGGTTATGCAAGGCTCCTGCTGTGTTTCAGGACTTCATCAATGAGATCTTTAGGGATGTACTAGGCAAATTTGTTATCGTTTATTTAGACGATATTCTTATTTTTTTCAAGAACATTGACACACATTGGCAACATGTTAAATTTGTTTTACGGAAATTAAGAGAAAACGCACTTTATGCTAAGATCGAGAAGTGTGTTTCCGAGGTAAGGGAAATTCCTTTTCTGGGGTATATTATCTCAGATTCAGGTTTGTCTATGGACAAGAAGAAGGTTGATGCCGCATTGGAGTGGCCTCAACCTCTCGGTCTGAAACCTTTGCAGAGGTTTATAGGTTTCGCAAATTATTATCGCAAATTTATCCACAACTTTTCCACCATCATTGCTCCTCTAACCAAAATGACCAAAAAAAAGGAGCCGATCCCTCTAATTGTTCTGTAGAGGTGTCCCAAGCCTTTCAGACCCTCAAAGAGGCCTTTTGTTCTGCCCCTATCCTCATGCATGCCAATGTCCTCCGCCCCCTTATTGTCGAAGTTGATGCCTCAGAGATAGGGGTAGGGGCCGTCCTATCTCAATATTCTGGACAACCAGAACGCTTGCACCCCTGTGCCTTCTTTTCACGTAAATTCATTGCGGCAGTGAGAAATTACGACATTGGTAATAGAGAATTACTGGCAGTTAAAATGGCATTCGAGGAGTGGAGGCATTGGCTGGGAGGGGCAGAACACATTATTACTGTGTACACCGATCACAAAAATCTGGAGTACATAGAAGGAGCTAAAAGACTAAACCCCAGGCAGGCTCGCTGGGCTTTATTCTTTTCCCAATTCAGGCGTATCATTATATATAAACCTGGGAGTAAGAACGTAAAGGCAGATGCATTGTCCAGATGTTTTGATCCTGTGGAGTCACTACCTGTCACTCCTTCCAACATACTTCCTGAACATGTAGTCATTTCTGCAACCGAATAATCGGCTGATTTGTTAGAGTCTTTAGCTCAATTTCAAACAGAAGCCCCGTCAGGGATACCTTCTGAACGTTTGTTTGTCCCCTTACACCTACGGCTATCTGTACTGAAGCAATATCATTGCAGTAAGGTAGCTGGACACCCAGGTGTGTCCAGAATGTTGGAGTTACTCCAGTGTAATTTCTGGTGGCCCTCCATCCAAACCGATTGTAGAGAATGTGTCTCTGCTTGCAATGTGTGTGCTAGAAGCAAAGCGACCAGGAATGCCCCTGCTGGTACGCTACAGCCATTGCCAGTTCCCACTTCTCCCTGGATGCACATTTCTATGGACTTCATCGTAGATCTTCCTCCGTCCCAGGGAAAAACGGTTATCTGGGTCGTGGTAGATCGGTTCAGTAAAATGGCGCATTTTATATCTCTGGAGAAACTACCTTCTGCCAAGGAATTAGCAGATTTGTTTGTTGAGGGTATTTTTCGGTTACACGGCATTCCAGAGAATATTGTATCCGACAGAGGGGTGCAATTTGTGTCTCAATTCTGGAAAAGCTTTTGTGCACAGCTGGGTATGACTATCTTTTTCCTCTGGATTCCATCCTCAGACGAATGGCCAGACGGAAAGGACTAATCAGTCCCTTAAGCAGTTTCTGAGATGCTATGTTTCTGAGTCCCAGGAAGATTGGGTACAGTTTCTGCCATTCGCAGAGTTTGCACATAACAATTTGGTGAATGCCTCTTCCAAACTTTCACCATTTCAAGTGGTTTTCGGGAGATCTCCCAAAATTTTGTTTGTCCCCTCTTCCTCCTCATCCTTCCCAGTTCTGCAGGACTGGGTGATCAGGATGCGAGAGATTTGGGCCTCAGTCAATCAGAATTTAAAGAAAGCTGTCGCATCTCAGAAACAACAAGCCGATCGGCATCGCTCTCCTCATCAGCATTTTTCTCCTGGAGATTGAGTATGGTTCTCCACGAAGAACATTGGGTTGCGCCAGCCTTCGGTCCTAAATTTATTGGTCCTTACGTTATTTCTGAGAAAATTAATGAAGTGACTTATAAGGTGTCTCTGCCAGCTTCCATGAAGGGGAGCAAGGCTTTTCATGTGTCTTTGCTGAAAACTGATGCTGATGCTGATACTGATTCTACTACCCCGCCCCCCCCCATCCCGTTATCATTGATGGGGAACCTGAATTTGAGATAGAGAAAATTATGGATTCTAGGAAAATAAGAAATTCCATTCCGTATTTGGTACATTGGAAGGGTTACGGCCCAGAGGAAAGGTCATGGATTCCTGCTTATAGACTTCATGCAGATGAGTTAATTTCCGAATTTCATAAATCTCACCCGGATAGACCAGTCTTGGCGTGTTCGGAGTCCACGCCTCGGGGGGGGGGGGGGGGGGGGGTGGGGTAATGTCAGTAATCCTGCGCTTACCATGTCAGGTTCTGCTGCCTCTGCTGGCAGTGCATCTGGAACCTCCGGTGCGGCTGCCCGCATTGTCAGGGATGGTTTCAGCAGCATTCATGCAGAGATCCGGCCGCATGATTCTCAGACTGCAAATGAGGGTGGACACATGCGTTGTCGGCGACGCCCCTCTTATGCTCTAAGGAAGGGTGTCAGCTGATCACCTGTCAGCTGACATGGATGGCTCCACCTCTGGTGCCTGATTGGCCAAACGGCTCAGGGGCGTGGTTGCCTGCTTACCTGGGCTATTTAAGAGCTGTGCTGACACTTGCACACTGTCTGCTCTAGCTAACACTTCGCAGTGAAGGCTTCAGACCTTAGTCAGATCCATGTGTGCTTTGATCCGGCAGGACGCCAGGGATTTCACACTAGCTTAGGAAAAATAAATTATTATTGTTGATTATTATACTGTGTTTGACCTTTGCCTGTTTCTCTGACTACTCTTTGCCTCATGATTCTGAACCTCTGCCAATCTGATTTGCTGCCAATCTCTGCCTGAATACTTACTCTGATTTTGCCTTACAATTCTGTACCTCTGCCTATCTGATCCGTTGCCGACCTCTGCCTGTATACTCACCCTTATCTTGCCTGCCGATTTTGTATTTTATCTGTCAGATCTGTTACCAACTTGATTGCCTGACCATTCTTGTATCTTATTTTCTGTACTCAGTGTCAGTACTGCCTTCTACTAACACTGTCTGTAGACATTCCCATTGAGGGAACATTTGATATTTGTCTGTCTGCTAGTGCTCCCACACTAGCAGATCATCACAGACCACTAACCTGGTCAGTCACAGGGAACACACCATCAGTGACATCATGCCTTACATCTTTCTTCTGGAGTGTGCTGTGCAACGTGTCCTTTGCAAGGCCATGGATGAGCGGAAGAGTGAAAAGGAGGAAGAGTTCATGCTGTTGCAAATTGGACTGGGAGTCATGTCATATTCTGTTTTACCTGGGCATATGGAGGAGTCTTAAGAGGAGTCAGAGGAGAAGCATGGTGGCTGTGGTGAGGAAGAGCAAGAGGAGCAGACTTCCCATGGGGCTTCTCACCTTTCAGGGGACTCTGGTCCGTGGCTGGGGGAACAAACTGTGACTGCAATTTAAAATGTTTAGGCCAATAAATACTACATTTTTAAGGCATCTCAGACAGTCTCTTCATATAACAATTTTTAGGCAGATAAGCACGGTTCCATTCTAAAGACCTTAAAGGGAACCTAAACTGAGAAGGATATTGATTTTTCCTTTTAAAATAATACCAGTTGCCGGACTCTCCTGCTGATCCTGTGTCTCTAATACTTTTAGCCACAGCCCCTCAACAAGCATGCAGCAGATCAGGTGCTCTGACTGAAGTCAGACTGGATTAGCTGCATGCTTGTTTCAGGTGTGCGATTCAGCCACTACTGCACAAAAAAAGTGGGATCAGCGCATCACCAGGCCGCCTCTGAATGGTCTCAGCTCAGAGATGCGCTGAGCCCCCCCAGAAACTACAAACGCACCTTGAACCCAAACAGAGGCTCTGCATATACACCAAAGGAACACTATTAAGTGGCCATTCAGAGGCGGCCTGGTGATGCGCTGATCCCACTTTTTTTGCGCAATTCTTAATTTTACTGGTAGCGCGCCCAGGCTATGCATATGCATAGGTAGAATTTAGTTAGTGTTAGGTCACCTCCCATGGAGGAAAGACTTCTTCGACAGTGGGAGGGACAAGTACCTAACAAATTGCATGCAAGCCGTTAGTGGAAACTAACATCCTCCAAGTGGTAGACAGGTCATGTGTATGCTCATTGTGTATTTGAATCCCATGAGTGGGGTGTGCACTTTTTTGCAGGTAAGCACTCATCTGTTTTTAAGTAGCGCTGTTCATTTCTTTGCTATGTTTGATTCAGCCACTACTGTAGCCAAAGAGATCAGCAGAACTGCCAAGCAACTGGTATTGTTTAAAAGTAAACATCCATAGCCCTGTCAGATTAGGTTCCCTTTAATTTGAAAAATCTTGAAACTATATGGGATTTCTGGTATTTATGCATTACAATAAACCTCTGCATAAAATATGAATTTACTGCCAAACATTTCGCCCTTGATGCCCCTCTGCCATGTCAATGGGGCTTGCCGCAAATTTCCAGTTCACAAATTTTCACGGTGAAATTTGTAAACATGTTCATGAATGCAAAATTGCAAAGTATGGCCATCACTAGTAAAGATGAAAAAAAAAAAAAAACAACACCTCACCTCAGTGTGTTGCTGGCAGCTGCCAGAATCCTATAAACAGACACAAACTGGTGTAAAGCATTTCTGTAAAGACTCAGCACTCACAGAACAAATATGTAAAACGTTACCTCAGAGACCTTTATTCTAGTCCAGAGGTGTAACCAGCAGCAGCTATCTGCTCCTATCACTGCCACACCCTGACTATAAAGATAACCCACTAATAACATATTTACCATGGCCGTTTCTACGGCCGTGTGGGGCGTGCCGCCGCCTGGGGCGCTGCTGGGAGGGGGGCGCTGTGATGGAGGGGGGAGCCGCAGCCGCGGGGAGGGCAGCCCAACCTCTCCCTCCCTCTCCCCGGGCCGCCCTCCATGCGATCCCCCCTCGGACGGAGTGCAGAGTAATACGCAGGGAAGCGCTATAGAAAACTACTCACCTCGCTGGCTCCAAGCGCTGCTCTCTCGCCGCCAGTCTCCTCTCTGCCTACACGCTGATACACACACACTGCTTCCTGTTTAGCAGCGTGTGTGTGTATCAGCGTGTAGGCAGAGATGAGACTGGCGGCGAGAGAGCAGCGCTTGGAGCCAGCGAGGTGAGTAGTTTTCTATAGCGCTTCCCTGCGCACTACTCTGCACTCCGTCCGAGGGGGGATCGCATGGAGGGCGGCCCGGGGAGAGGGAGGGAGAGGTCGGGCTGCCCTCCCCGCGGCTGCGGCTCCCCCCTCCATCATGGGGGGCACCTACCTAACCTATACTGGGGCAGCTACCTATCTAACCTATCCTGGGGGCACCTACATATCTAACCTACCCTGGGGGGCACCTACCTAATCTAACCTATACTGGGGGGCACCTACCTAATCTAACCTATACTGGGGGCAGCTACCTAATCTAACCTATACTGGGGGGCACCTACCTAATCTAACCTATACTGGGGGGCACCTACCTAATCTAACCTATACTGGGGGGCAGCTACCTAATCTAACCTATACTGAGGGGGCAGCTACCTAATCTAACCTATACTGGGGGGCACCTACCTATCTAACCTATACTGGGGGCACCTACCTATCTAACCTATCCTGGGGGGCACCTACCTAATCTAACCTATACTGGGGGGCACCTACCTAATCTAACCTATACTGGGGGGCACCTACCTAATCTAACCTATACTGGGGGGGCAGCTACCTAATCTAACCTATACTGGGGGGCACCTACCTAATCTAACCTATACTGGGGGGCACCTACCTAATCTAACCTATACTGGGGGGCAGCTACCTAATCTAACCTATACTGGGGGGCACCTACCTAATCTAACCTATACTGGGGGGCATCCAACTAATCTAACCTATACTAGGGGGCACCTACCTAATCTAACCTATACTGAGGGGGCAGCTACCTAATCTAACCTATACTGAGGGGGCAGCTACCTAATCTAACCTATACTGGGGGGCACCTACCTATCTAACCTATACTGGGGGGCACCTACCTATCTAACCTATACTGGGGGGCAGCTACCTATCTAACCTATACTGGGGGGCAGCTACCTATCTAACCTATACTGGGGCAGCTACCTATCTAACCTATACTGGGGTCACCTACCTAACCTATACTGGGGAGCAGCTACCTATCTAACCTATACTGGGGAGCAGCTACCTATCTAACCTGGGGGGCAGCTACCTAATCTAACCTATACTGAGGGGGCAGCTACCTAATCTAACCTATACTGGGGGCAGCTACCTATCTAACCTATACTGGGGGGCACCTACCTATCTAACCTATACTGGGGGGCACCTACCTATCCTATACTGGGGGGCAGCTACCTATCTAACCTATACTGGGGGGCACCTTCCTAACCTATACTGGGGGGCACCTTCCTATCTAACCTATAGTGGGAGAATTAACTTATCTAACCTGTATTGGGGGCACCTACCTACCTAGCTAGTCTATACAGGTGACAACTATACTGGCTACCTATATTGGAGGCACCTACCTAACTAACCTATACTGGGGGCATCTACCTATCTAACCTATGCGGAGGGCAACTATTCTGGCTACCTATATTAGAGGCACCCACCTAGCTAACCTGTACTGGGGGCACCTAACTATCTAACTTATACCGGGGACGCCTGCCTATCTAACCTATACTGTGGGCAACTATACTGGCTACCTATACTGGAGGCACCTACCTGGCTAACCTATACCGGAGGCAACTATACTGGCTCACCTATGCCTGGCTACCTATACTGGGGGGACCTATAGCTGGCTACCTATACTGGGGTACCTATTCTGGGGGAATCTATACTGAGTGCAACTAGACCTGGCTAACCTACACTGCGGGCACCCATACCTTGCTTCTGGGGGGGGGGAGAAATTTTTACACCCTCGCCCTGGGTGCATTTTAGCCTAGAAACTGCACTGATATTTACCACAAGGAGAGCCAGTTTATCTGCATACTGTGTGTAGCAGCAATGTTACCAGATGGCTGCCGCTCTCACCTTTGGACTGCAATAAAGTTTCACTGCTTTCCTATTTTAGTTATACAAGTTATATACAGCCTCTTAGTGAGTTTTTCATAAAACAGTCACTGCCAGTCTCTGTATGGGGTCTGCCTAACCTCCAGTCCATACCACCCCGCCAGCAGCCCTAAGGCCATAGTCACAGTGGTCTGGTTTAACAGCTGCTTTGCAATGCGGCTTTAACACACTGCAAATGCACCACCTATGCGACGTCCACAGTGCGTTGCGGTATAACGGGCTGTTGCATGGTAATGCACTGCATGTGCTAAGAGCTTGCATTAACAGTAAAAGTGTCTGCATGAAAAAAGGGCGCCATGAAAAAAGGGCCCGGCTGAATAACGAAATGGCGCCTGTGGATTACGAAATCTGTTAACGATAAACATCGTTGTCAAACTTGGTTAACGATAAATACCGTTGTAAATCAGACAGGAAATAATAACCAAAAGATATTAACATTAAAAATCGTTAAGTAATTCAACAATACAGCTTAACCCAACCCTACCCTCGCTCAGAACCCTCCCCAGTGGTACCTAAAACTAACCACTCCTCTGGTGGTGCCTAACCCTAACCACCATCCCGGTGGTGCCTAACCCTAACCACTCCCCTCCCCGGCGGTGCCTAACCCTAACCACCCCCCCTGGTGGTACATAACCCTAATCCCCACTCACCCCACACAATAATGGATCATACTCAAAATGGGTGACTGTTAGCAGTGGGGTCCCACAGGGGTCTGTACTGGGTCCAGTGCTTCTCAATGTATTTATTAATGACCTAGTAGATGCAGTAGAAAGCAATGTTGCTATTTTTGTAGATGATACAAAATTGTGCAGAATCATCAACTCTCAGGAAGCTAGACATGCCAAGTGCAAAGTGCCAAGTGCAAAGTGTCAAATGCAAAGTGCAAAGTACCAAATGCAAAGTGCAAAGTGCCAAATGCAAAGTGCCAAGTGCCAAATGCAAAGTGCAAAGTGCCAAATGCCAAGTGCAAAGTGCCAAGTACAAAGTGCCATATGCAAAGTGCAAAGTGCCAAATGCAAAGTGTCAAGTGCCAAATGCAAAGTGCCAAATGCAAAGTGCAAAGTGCCAAATACAAAGTGCCAAGTGCCAAGTGCAAAGTGCCAAATGCAAAGTGCCAAATGCAAAGTGCCAAGTGCAAAGTGCCAAATGCAAAGTGCCAAATGCAAAGTGCCAAATGCAAAGTGCCAAGTGCCAAATGCAAAGTGCAAAGTGCCAAGTGCAAAGTGCCAAATGCAAAGTGCAAAGTGCAAAGTGCCAAATGCAAAGTGCAAAGTGCCAAATGCAAAGTGCCAAATGCCAAATGCCAAATGCCAAATGCAAAGTGCCGAATGCCAAGTGCAAAGTGCCAAATGCAAAGTGCCGAATGCCAAGTGCACAGTGCCAAATGCAAAGTGCCATATGCAAAGTGCAAAGTGCCAAATGCAAGGTGCCAAGTGCCATATGCAAAGTGCCAAGTGCCAAATGCAAAGTGCCAAGTGCAAAGTGCCAAATGCAAAGTGCAAAGTGCAAAGTACCAAATGCAAAGTGCAAAGTGCCAAGTGCAAAGTACCGAATGCAAAGTGCAAAGTGCCAAGTGCTAAGTGCAAAGTGCCAAATGCAAAGTGCAAACTGCCAAATGCAAAGTGCCAAGTGCAAAGTGCCAAATGCAAAGTGCAAAGTGCCAAGTGTAAAGTGCCAAATGCAAAGTGCAAAGTGCCAAATGCAAAGTGCAAAGTGCCAAGTGCCAAATGCCAAATGCAAAGTGCCGAATGCCAAATGCCAAGTGCAAAGTGCCAAGTGGAAAGTGCCAAATGCAAAGTGCCATATGCAAAGTGCAAAGTGCAAAATGCAAAGTGCCAAGTGCAAAGTGCCAAATGCAAAGTGCCAAGTGCCATATGCAAAGTGCAAAGTGCCAAGTGCCAAATGCCAAGTGCAAAGTGCCAAATGCAAAGTGCAAAGTACCAAATGCAAAGTGCCAAGTGCCAAGTGCAAAGTACCAAATGCAAAGTGCAAAGTGCCAAATGCAAAGTGCAAAGTGCAAACTGCCAAGTGCCAAATGCAAAGTGCCAAGTGCCAAATGCTAAGTGCAAAGTGCCAAATGCAAAGTGCAAAGTGCCAAGTGCAAAGTGCCAAGTGCAAAGTGCCAAATGCCAAGTGCAAAGTGCCAAATGCAAAGTGCCAAATGAAAAGTGCAAAGTGCCAAATGCAAAGTGCAAAGAGCAAAGTGCCAAATGCAAAGTGCAAAGTGCCAAGTGCAAAGTGCCAAATGCCAATTGACAATGCTAACTGACAGCCATTTTTTCAGATTTTAAGTCCCCACATCATCAATTAGTGTTTCCCTTTAAAAAAAAACATGATGATACATGCCTCATTTACCCTAAAAAATGATTTAGAAGCAATTTAAAGGCCACTTCCAGTTTTCTATGTGGATATCTGAATCCGCCCGGATATCCCGGATAATGCATTCAGATATCTGCATGTACGCGGATATCTGAACGTTCGGATTCGGATATCCGATCCGGATCTGGATATCTGGGTATCCGGGTCTAGATCAATTCGGATTTTGAAAAGGGGTATCCGAGCAGAACTGCTCTAGGGCCACATTGGGTTCTCAAGTTCGACTGGAGGGCCGTAACAGAACAGAAATGCAGCAAAAATGGGTGTGGCCAAGACAGGATGCGGTTGGAGCTAACTGTAATTTAACAGTGTAACGCAAAGACAGTGGGCCCAAGTTTTCCCTAAAATACAGGCAAGGTGACCCTAAAGGTAATTAGACAACGTTCCCTCACTCACAAACAACAAAAGCCCAGGAACAGCAGGCAGACCCCTCCAGACAGCAAGACACATAATGTGTGCAGCATTTCACCAGAAAAAACACCTAACTGCACAGCCTTTGTCCAGAAAATACAGGTAATACGACAGTGTTTCACCAAAAAATACACATCAGCAGGGCTCCTATTTTATTACCCCCCCCCCATTAGTTACCCCTAATAGCCCTGGTGCTAGTGCTGCACCTGTGAGAAAAAATATAAACTCATCTAGCAAAAGACTTCTCTTGAGGCCTCCAGCATGCAGCTCCCCCAATGATCTTCAGTGCAGGAACTCCGCTGTAAAACTCCAGAGCTGCCAGTAAGAGCAGGGCTACTTGAAAATGGGGTCTGATGCCCAGCAAGAGCAGGGCTACTTGAAAATGGGGTCTGATGCCCAGCACTGGAGACACAAATAGACTCCCAGACTCACAGACTCCCACAGGCTGGAGGTTAGCTGTGTGGTGCCGATGGTGAAATGCCGGGGTGTCTATCAGACGCCGCAAGCCAGTTCACCTCTTCAGGGGACAAGCAATCTGGCCCCGCATAGGCGGGCCATAGTTTGCCCACCCCTGATCCAGGCTGACTTACTCACGCTCTTCCTAGTCTAATAGTAGTGATGGCCGAACATTAATATTTTGGGTTCACAAATGTGTTCATGAACGTCAGAGTGCAGAGAGCAAACAGGGTTGCCACCTGATCCCTTTAAATACCAACACATATGAATTATACATGCCTTGTGGCTAGTTAGATGCAGTTTAGGCAGTGACTGTGTGTGAGTAGCCGCAAAACCTGTATAAGGCCCCGTTCACACTTGCGTTTTGGCATGCAAACGGACCGGATCCGGATCGTATCAGGACCTGATCCGGATTGGAACCGTGCAGTTCCGATCCGGATCCGATCCGGATCTGGTCCATTTGCATCAGGACTGTATCAGGCTGCCATCCGGATCGTAAAAAAATAACAAAATACCCTTAAAGTTGTTGGGGTCAGCAGAAGGTGCACCTGGTGCACCTGTACAATCAGGTCCTCCGCTGTAGGCCTCACCTCCACCTCCGACATTCTGCCAAACAGCTCCAGCACGTGTGTCACTGCTGCTCCACTCCAGACATGCTTGGCCCATGTGTCCCCATCCGAAATGGCTGCTAGAATACGCATAGGAAGTGGGGTAGAACGTCAGGTGTTTGTCTCCAGTGAGTTCTGTGCTTTCCGTTCCCCATAGGTTTCTATATCCTGATGGTGCAGTCAGGCTCCGGTCCGGGTGTGGGCCGGATGATCCGGACCCAAAAAATAGCGCATGTTGGAAAAGCCTCAGGAGTCTGGATCCGATCCGGCTCCGTTTTGTACGGAACGTACGCATGTGAATGTCCGCATAGCCTTTGCATTGCTATGCGGAACGTACGTTCCGTTTGTACAGAATAGTAGAATACGGTCCGGATCCGATCAGGCGGATCCGGACAGGGAACGCTAATGTGAACCGGGCCTACCTTAGATGTGTCAGTGTTTAAAGAGACTCTGAAGCGAGAATAAATCTCGCTTCAGAGCTCATACTTAGCAGGGGCACGTGTGCCCCTGCTAAAACGCCGCTATCCCGCGGCTTAACGGGGGTCCCTTCACCCCCAACCCCCCCCCCCCCCCCGCAAAATCTACGACCAACTTGGTCGTAGATTTTGCTGCTCCGAGAGGCAGGGCTAACGGCTGCAGCCCTGCCTCTCAGCGCGTCTATCAGACGCGCATCGCCGCCTCTCCACCGAGGCGGAGGTACGCGTCCAGGGGCGTAGCAATAGGGGGTGCAGAGGTAGCGACCGCATCGGGGCCCTTGGGCCAGAGGGGCCCCGAAGGGTCCACCCTCTATTACAGTATTAGCTCTCTATTGGTCCTGTGCTGGTAATAATCACTTCTATAGATGCTTTGAATAGTAGTAATCCTTAACACACTGTTCCCCATCCCCTTCTTGCACCTCTGACACTGGGGTTGTACTTGGCAGGTTTTGGTGCGCCATATCAATTGTTATGTATAGAGTGCTTGGGGGGCCCCATGTAAAACTTGCATTGGGGCCCACAGCTCTTTAGCTACGCCACTGTACGCGTCTGATAGACGCGCATGAGGCAGGGCTGCGGCGGTTAGCCCTGCCTCTATGCGGAAGAGATTCCGCTCTGTACGGGGGTGGGTTTGGGGGTGAAGGGACCCCCAAAGCCTGTTTCTCATTACCCTGTGGCAGGCAGCGCTGACAGTGTAATATGCATAGGCCCGCAAGATCAGATACATTTAAGAGAAAATAATTTTAAATGTAAGAAAAGTGTGTATTTGCAAAAAATAAATAAAAGAGTGACAGGCAATTATAGCTATCAACAGGAAGGTGTGGCTTCAGCTGAAAGAATAATCACTCCCCCACCACATACCCTTGTGACCAAAGAGGGAGGGGCTCAGGCAGCCTGGTTGTGAGCAGGCAGCTACCAGTCACTAGTGATGGGAATTCCTGCTCTTTTAAGAGCATCGGCTCTTTTGGCTCGGCTCCCATTAAAGAGCCGGCTCGTATGGCTCTCAAATGGCTCTTCATTTAATATCATTAGAAGCCACTCAGATACGGAAGAACAGCCTCGCCCCATCTCCATGACAACTCCAGGCTGCTTCTCTGAGTGGGGCAATCCCTCCTGCTGATGCTGCTCTGCTCCACCCCATACACCCCTACAAGCTACAGGAGGAGGACTACATCTCCCGGCATGCCTCAGTGCCCTCTATTACAGAGCAGAGCGCGCTGGTGAGTGACTCACAGGCAGCGGCTCTTTTTAAACTGAGCACCGGCTCTTGTCGTTCGCAGCAAAGAGCCGGCTCTTAGAGCAGGCTCGTTCATGAACGACCCATCACTACCAGTCATTGAGTCACTGCAGATCTATGCATTGGTTCAACCTTTCTGCAAAACTAAAAAGTTGTGCCTAAACTATTACTTTAAATACACCTGATATCAGTAATGGGAGAATTGCAATATACATTCCATTTAACCACTTCCCCTCCCTGGGAGTATCTAGGTCCCTGCAAAAGACTACATTACCTCACAGGGACGTAGATACTCATCTCTTGCAGCCGCGCACTCCCACTCGCTCCCGCATGCCCTCCCGCGTGTACTCCCATGCTCGTTCTTGCTGCCGATCATGCATTAGGCCCGGTTCATATTAGCGTTCGCTATCCGGATTTTCCGGATCTGATCCGGACCGCATACTGTACAAATGGAACGTACGTTCAGCATAGCAATGCAAAGGCTATGCGGACGGTCACATACGTACGTTCCGTACAGTATGGAGCCGGACCGGATCCGGACTCCGGACTCTTTTCCAACATGCGCTATTTTTTGTGTCCGGATCTCCGGCCACGCATCCTGACCGGAGCCTGACCTGAGCCTGACAGCACCATCCGGAACACAGAAACCAATGGGGAACGGAAGGCACAGAACACACTGCCTACAAACACCTGACGTTCTACCCCACTTCCTATGCATATCCAAGCGGCCATTTCGGATGGGGACACATGGGCCAAGCATGTCTGGAGTGGAGCAGCAGTGACAGACGTGCTGGAGCTGTTTGGCAGAATGTCGGAGGTGGAGGTGAGGCCTAAACAGCGGAGGAACCTGATTCTACAGGTGCACCAGGTGCACCTTCTGCTGACCCCAACATTTTTTTATTTATATTTAACTATTTTTTGCCCACGGATCCGGATGGCAGCCTGATGCATGCCTGATACAAACGGACCGGATCCGGATCGGAACCGTACGGTTCTGATCAGGATCAGGTCAGGATCCGATCAGGATCCTGTCCGTTTACTTGCCAAAACGCAAGTGTGAACGGGGCCTTAATCTAAGTCCCCATGTCAATGATCGCTGGCATCAATGAGATTCCTACGGTCATTGTAACTACCAAAGTAACACAGCAATGCATTACTTCCTGTCTGCAAACGTATAGTACGCGAATAGGAAATAATCTGTGAGGACATCTTGTGGCCACATAGTAAAATTACACCTACATACATTTATTTTAATAAAAAGACCCACAATCTCCCATAACACCCAAATAAATGTTTTGGATAAAAAAGACAATTAAAAAAAATACAAAAATAGTTACTTTTATATTATATTACTGATATTTTTTAAATTATGGGCTTGTAATTAGTGATGGATGCAAATAAAATATTTTCCAAATAAAATATTGGTGGCATACATTGTATTAGGAAATATTTTAAACATTGCATATAACCGGGACAAATGGGCAAATACAATGGCTATCATTCATAAAGCATTCCCGCATGCGGAAATGCTGAAAACAGCTGACTTTACTGACCACTTAGCAAAGTGTCCATTCATAAAGGCTTTTTTTGCATGAAAAGCTGACATTCCCGAGCAGAGCGGGGAAATTGCTGCCTTGTGCGGTGATTATCTTCACAAATGTTACTAAATGTCAATTCATAAAGATTAGAGAAAGCGGTATGAGGACGGGAAATACCACTACCTTGGAAGTAGCGATAAGCATGCGGAATACATTTAAGTAAATGGAGACTGACCTCCCAAGCAGCAGCAGTGAGAGCAGCGCACGGAAGGACTCAGGCAGCTTGTCCTGTTACGCCAGCCTACCGCCAGCCTTATTGCCATTAAAATGCAGTTAGAGTAAAATTAGCAAATATATCACCCAAAGAAAGCCTAACTGGTGGCGAAAAAAAACAAGATTTAGATTGTTTCGTTGTGATTTAGTAATAAAGTTAAAGGCGGATGAAAGGAACGAGCACTGAAAGGTATAAATTGCTTTGGTTTTTAACGGGAAAAAACTCTTGAAGGTGAAGTGGTTAAAACACTTTAGCTACATTTAAATCAATAACACTGTAAAATATGTATCCTCTATATATAATATGGAGTTATAAAGCAGAATGTCCTGCTATTTGCTGCTGGTCACTCACTGCAGCCAACATTACCTGGGCTATATCAGATTGTAGTGATAGCTGGGGAATACTTATTTAACGGCAATACCCTGTTACCCTTGTGCAGAATTTAAATACAGGCAATCACCACATTTGCCGGATCACCGATCTCCGCTGAGTATTGCAGCTTTAGTCAATCAGGCCCTCAGTATCAAAACCCAGCATGCCCTGCAATCCATGAGGTAACCTTTGTATCACTGAGTAAGGCCTCATTCACACTTAGACACGCAGATGGCCATGTGATCGCAGGATCGCATGGCCATCTGCGCCACCGTGTGCTGCATTGCTCATCCCATTCACAGTTAAAGAGACCCTGAGCAGATCACATGGTTATGCATTTAAAGAGACTCTGAAGTCTCTTTTTTTACCTTATTTTGTTCAACAATCTTCTTCAGCATTAATGACATTCACCGCATCCCCGTGGCAGAAGAGTGATTTATTAGTGAGAAATAGCCCTGCAAAGTTCCGGGGCTCGCAGAGCTTTACTTCCTGTAAGAGGCAGAGCTTTGCATTGTAGCTCTGCCTCCTCCGCAGTCAATCTCCATTGATCGGCGCCTCTCCCACCCCTCTCAGTCTTCTTCACCTGAGAGGGGCGGGGAGGTGGCGGAGATCGGCTGTGATTGATTGCGGATAGGCAGAGCTGCAGTGCAAAGTTCTGACTCTCCCAGGAAGCATAATCTGCGACCTGCAAAGTCGTGAAACTTTGCAGGTTGATTTCTCAGTAATAAATTACTCATCTGCTGTGGGGATGCGGCGATTAAACTTGAGCATTAATGCTGAAGAGGATTGTTGAACAAAATAAGTTAAAAAAGAGACTTCAGAGACTCTTTAAGAATACCCACGAATACTTGGTAATACCCCCTAACTTACTAGCCAGTGATATAAAGCTCTCTGCCCCCCAGTCCAGCCGGTGTAAATTACATTGGGGCCAGCAACTCTCAGCAAAGTCGCGCTGTGACTCTGGAAGTGGAAGTTGGGTCATGCGGTCTGTGCATGCTCTGGTTTCCGTCATTCTCCTCTCAGCCTATCCCTGGCTGCCTGGAAAGCACGTCATTGTGCTCAGTGCACAGAGGGGCTTCTGGGGCCAGAGCACGACTTTACTGAGAGTCGCTGGCCCCAGTGTAATTTACACCAGCCAAGGGGCATAACTAGAAATACCCCCCCCCCCCCGGCCCGCTCAGGGGTTGCAGCATGAGGAGAGAGCATGGGCACATATCGAAGGGGAGGGGGGACAGTACCCCCTCCCTCCCCTCGGGCTCTCCTCTCAGCGCTCCCCACCAGCATCAATCAGTGGCAGCAGGCGGCAGGCGAGAACACATACCTCCATCCACCACAGAGGACCGATCTCTAAGTGCCTCACGGTACTTCCTGGTTAAACAGGAAGTAGCGTCAGACACTTAGAGAGAGGAACCTCCAGCGGTGAAACGCATGAAGGTATGTGTGCTTGCCCGCCGCCTTCTGCCTCTGATTGATGCTGGAGGGGGTGCACTGAGGGGAGAGCCCCTCCCCATCTGTGTGCCATGCTCTCTCCTCATGCTGCAACCCCTCCAGTCCCCCAAAACGGCCCTAAGTGGGCCCTAGAGGCCCCCCCATGGGTGCAGGGGTTGCAACCCCTATTGTTACGCCACAGCACCAGCCGGAGCGGGGGGTCAGAAAGCTTTACATCATGGATGGTCACTGGTAAGTGAGGGGGTATTACCGTGTATTTGTGGGTATCCTTAATTGCATATACACACAGTCTGCTCAGTGTCCCTTTAAGGAGTCAGCACCGAGCTTTGCTGAAAAATGCATGTAGAAGTGGAACAGTGCATCGCACTGCTGTGCACCACATCACATGTACGGCGAGCATCAGACAGTGCAGTCTATGTACTTCTGATGTTTCTACGTGGCGCACACCATACACGTTGCAGAAATGCGCATGACAACGCATATAGTGTGAATGAGGATTCACACTTGTCTGTTTTTCTGTGTGTTTGCTGCATAGGGAAACTGAGAACCAATGTTAATCAAATGGGCTAGTTCACAGTTGAATGCATTTGTTCACATGCTATTTGCCCGCTTCCTGATTTCTTATTCTTTTGCATGTTTGTCACACTTAAATGTTTCTGCTCATCAAAAACCGTTAACTATTAGTCAAAGATAACATAATTGAACACAAAATGCAGTTTTAAATGATGGTTTTTGTTATTTAGTGAGAAAAAAAACTCCAATTCTACATGGCCTTGTGTGAAAAGGTGATTGCCCCCCTGGTTAAAAAATAACTTAACTGTGGTTTATCACACCTGAGTTCAATTTCTGTAGTCCCCCCCAGGCCTGATTACTGCCACACCTGTGTCAATCAAGAAATCACTTAAATAGGAGCTATCTGACACAGAGAAGTAGACCAAAAGCACCTCAAAACCTAATGGTTTTTGATGAGCAGAAACATTTAAGTGTGACAAACATGCAAAAGAATAAGAAATCAGGAAGGGGGCAAATAGTTTTTCACACCACTGTATAACATATATACAGTAACATTCATGCTTCTGGATCTTAACACTTTTTTCTTTTATAAATACATGAAATAAGAGGGAGAGAAAATAATAATTGCTTTTATGTTTGTTTATCACATGACTGGCTGCTCATCAGTGACAACAAAGCTAGTGCAGAGTTATAGATTCCCATCAGTAGAAGATAAAACAATTAGTATGAGGTGAGAAGAAAGGAGGATTTCATGGTATAATTGTTCAGGAAAGAAAATAGAGATTTTCCAGGGACAACATTTCTGATATGATGACTGTCCCTGGAATACACAGACAGTTAGTAACTATTGGCCAGACTATGAGCCAATCACAGCTCTCTCCCTGTGATGTCACCACTGCGCGGATCTCTTACATTCCATGATGCCCCCAGATATCTTAACATAACCATCCCGTAACCGTAACGCAGCATGGAGGGGCTCAGTGAAAGCAGCAGTGAAGGTGTGGAGGTGTCTGATCGGGTCACACAAGGCATAAAAGGAGATCTGCCCGGCCTCATAATCCAGACATATCCTGGCTCTATCACTGGGGAACTCATCAGGTAACTGGATCTTTTTACCGTCATGTATCACTGAATACTTATTACCCCTCCTCTCCAAACCCCAGGACTTCCTATTATATCCAATAACTGATGTCTCCCCTCTCCTGGCTATACTGGGGTAACACATCCCAACTCTCCACCATGCTGATCCCCCAACATCCACTTCCCATTAATGTCGCCCTGAGGAGAATCTCTGTATGCTCAACACCTGAGGATACTGAAATCTCACTGGTGTTTCTGGGCGATTCAGGCTTCTGTCTGCCCAGGATATGGTTTTTCTGTCAGCTGATATATGTAGATAATTACCAGCTGTGGTTACATCCAGTAATATGTCTGCATACACTGGCAGGCCTGATGTTTGCTGTACAGCCCCAATATCTGTCCCCCTAGCTTGGCGCTGTGTGTGTTGTGTGGTGGGGGTGGGTTGGGGGCGTGGCCTGGATAGTTTAGCAGTGATGGGAACTTTGTCCTCTGTACTAGAATGTGGATAGGCCTGTGTGTCTGTATGTTTCTGCACAATTACCCCAGAAATGATATCAGATAGTCCTGTGTGTAATGTGTGTGAGATGCCAGCCACATCCAGATCCCCTCCATCATGGAGCTGTTTATCATGTCTCTCTCTGTCCTCCGTGTCACACAAGTCACCTGTGTCTGATTCCTGTAAGACAGTCAGTGGATCAGTCATGTTACACAGCTCCTCAATGTGATGCATCTTCCTGGACAGCTCCTCCTTCTTTATGTCCAGCTGTCTGATGACATCATTGTATGATTGTGACACCTGCTGTGCCTCCCTAATGATGTCACCCAAGACCCTTTTCTCCAGGTCATCCAGCTGTCTCCTGAGGTCTCTAAACAGGGCAGTGATTCTCTCTGTTTCACCATCTGCTTTCTGTTGTACTTTTCTCCTGCGTTCCTCCAGACTCTGGAATCTTTTCCCAGCCTCCTCTGTCTCTGCCATCAATTTCTGCAAAACATTTCTGAGTTTCTTCTTCTTCTTCTCAGAGGCCTCATCCAATGACATCACCTTATGTCCTACATGTCCTTCAATCACAGAGCAAGACACACAGATACAGGCAGCATCCTCAGTGCAGTAATCCTTCAGTAGTTCCTTATAAACGGAGCATTTCCTGCCCTCCAGGGAAGTGTTGGGGTCACAGAAGACATGCTTTGGTGCCTTGCTGTGGACTCTCAGATGTTTATCACATAGAGAAACTTCACAATTCTGACAGTATTTCACTGCCTTCACAGAAGAGTCCACACAGTTACTGCAGAAGACTCCGGTCTCCTCCTGATCTGGCTGAGTAGACAGGAAACTCTCTGCTATCTTCCTCAGGGCAATGTTCCTCTGCAGAGCCGGCCGCTCCTTAAACCCCTCTCTATATTCAGGACAGGAATAACCTCCAGACCCCTCCTGTGTATCCAGGTGCTGATTAATACAACCCCGGCAGAAGTTGTGAGTTGTGACCACATCTCAGGATTACAGGATCGGTATAAATTGTCAGACAGACGGGGCACTCCAGCTCCTGGCTCAGATCAGCAGACGCCATCGCAGAATGAGGAAGTGAAAGTGCAGAGGCTGAGCTAATCTCTCTCTCTCTCTCAAAGCATGGGAGGGGTTGGTTGTGGGATTATATTCATAGGAAAGGGGCACATGGTGGAGGGTATACAGTCCATATATACAATTTATTACTGTAAAAACATTTTCTTTTATGTGCTTTTTTCTTTCTAAAACCTATTTGCTGATTTCCCAGTAGTGCCTCTACTCTCTTATTTTGTCTATTGGCTACAGTGGCGTTCCTACTGTAGGGCGCAGGGGGGCGTGGCGCACCGGGTGACAGACAGCCAGGGGGGTGTTGCCACGACCCCCCACAGCAGCAGAGCAGGAGGGGGAAGCAGCGCTAGAAGGAGGAGCAGTGGGGGCAGCGGTGGGGAGGGGAATATCCCCCCCCCTCCCTCACCTGGGACCCCTCCTTCTGCCTCTCTCCCCCTCCATTTAGCGGTGGCAAGTGCGGGCTCGGCGGCAGGGAGACAAGCGGAGAATTACCCACCACTTCCGTGATCCAAGCGCTGGCAGCGTCATGTCGTCACAGATCTCCGCCTTCAAAGCCGCCCACTGTGCTTCCGCTAATCAGGATATACTGGGGGCAACTGTACTAGCTATACTGGGGGCAACTAAACTAGCTATACTGGGGGCAACTATACTAGCTATACTGGGGGCAACTATTCTAGCTATAGGGGGGGCAACTATACTAGCTATACTGGGGGCAACTATACCAGCTATACTGGGGGCAGCTATACTGGGGGAAACTACTAGCTATACTGGGGCAACTATACTAGCTAATACTTTAAATTACAGTTAGCTCCGCCCTTATCCGGTCATGACCACGCCCATTTTTGCGCGAGCCGCCCGAGGTGCAGGAACACTTACAGGCTGAGAAGCAGAGGCAGTTGCGGCGGTAGCGCTGTTCGCCGCAGCTGCCACGCTTCTATTCATTACAATACCCCCCCTTGAGGCGTGGACTCCGGACACGTCCTACATGGCTTCTCAGGATGCAATTTATGAAACTCCTGTCTCAACTCCTCAGCATGCAAACGATGACCCGGCACACAAGATCTTTCCTCAGGCCCATACCCCTTCCAATGAACAAGGTACTGTACAGAATTCCTTACCCAACGAGAATCCAGAATCTGTTCAATCTTGTACTCAGGCTCACCATCAATCACCACAGGGGGGGGGGGGGAGAGGAATCCACGCGCACAGCAGGCTTTAACAATGACACTTGGAAAGATTTTACACCTCTCATATTAGATGGCAGAGCCACAACATAAGTCACGTCATTAATCTTTTTGGACACAGGGTATGGGCCTATAAACCTGGGACCCAATTTAGCTGAGGGTTGTTTCAGAGCCATATGACGGTTAGAAACCCACACAAAATCCCCTGGTGCAAACTCCCACTCTACAGAACGCTTCTTATCAGCATGCTTCTTTTGAGTCTGAAAGGCCTTTTTTAAATTATTTTTGACTGTGGTACAGATCTCCTTCAGAGATCCTTGCCAATTCTCTAGAGCCAAGAATGGAGATAACACCACTGGCAAAGGAGAAAACTTGGGGGATCTACCCGTGACCACCTGAAAGGGAGAGAAACCAGATGAAGTGCTCCTAAGATTATTGTGTGCACATTCTGCAAAAGGCAAAAACTTTGCCCACTCTAGTTGAGCATCTGCCACATAACACTGGAGAAACTGTTCCAGTGACTGATTGACCCTTTCTGTTTGACCATTAGTCTGTGGGTGGTAGCCGGACGAAAATGACAAGTTCATACCCAAATGATGACAGAAGGCCCGCCAGAATTTAGACACGAATTGGACTCCCCTTTCTGACACCACATTTTCCGGTATACCATGCAAGCGGAAAATGTGCTGATGGAAGAGATCTGCCAATTCCCAAGCAGAGGGGAGTCCTTCCAAAGGGATAAAATGGGCCATTTTACTGAACCTGTCCACTACCACCCAGATGACCGTTTTACCCTCAGACCTGGGAAGTTCACCCACAAAATCCATGGATATGTGGGTCCATGGCTCCTCAGGCACTGGCAGAGACTGTAGAGTACCTGCAGGAGCTTGTCTAGAGGGCTTATTTCTGGCACAAACCGAGCAGTCTCTTATGAACTCTTTACAGTCCAGTGTCATCGAAGGCCACCAAACACATCTAGAGAGCAATTCCTGAGTCCTTGCCACCCCTGGATGACCTGCATTCTTATGCGCATGAAACAGCTGTAAGATTTGCAGTCGATAATGTAGAGGTACAAATAGGACTCCTTCAGGCTTTCCTTCTGGGACCTCTTGTTGATAAGGACTCAAAGTGAGTAACCAGTCTTCCCATGTCTCAGTGGCTGCTAATACAATATTATCGGCCAGAATGTTTACAGGGTTGATGGCTGTACTGTCTTAGGTTCGAAACATCTGGACAAGGCATCTGCCTTGATGTTTTTTGTTTCCAGGTTTGTAGGTAATTATGAATCTAAACCTTGAAAAGAACAAAGACAACGGGCCTGTCTGGGACTGAGTCTCTTAGCCCCCTCAATGTATTCTATATTCTAATGGTCAGTATAGACCGTGATTACATGCTCAGCTCCTTCGAGCCAATGACGCCACTCCTCGAAAGCCAGCTTGTTGGCCAGCAGTTCCCTGTTTCCAATGTCGTAATTTCTTTTAGCTGGAGAAAGTTTACTTGAGAAAAAGGCACAGGGATGCAGTCTGCCCTGGAAACCAGAATGCTGAGACAGTACAGCCCGACCCTTATCTCGGATGCATCTACCTCTACAATGAATGGTAAAGTGACATCCACATGTCTCAAAATAGGAGCGGAGCAGAACAGACTCTTCAGCAATGAAAAGGCAGAATGTGCCTCTTCTGACCAATTGTAAGTGTCTGCCCCTTTCTTAGTGAGATCAGTGAGAGGTGATACCACAGAAGAGAATCCTTTGATACATTTTCTGTAGTAATTAGCAAAGCCCAAAAATCTCTGAAGTGCTTTTAAACATGTGGGCTGCGACCACTCCAGGACTGCTGACACTTTTTTGGGGTCCATGGATAGACCCAAAGTGGAGATGATATACCCCAAAAAAGGCACTTCAGAGACCTCGAACAGACATTTTTCGAGGTTTGCATACCTAAGCTTCCGTAGGACAAATTTTACATGTTCCCGATGCTCTGACACACTCTTAGCATAAATCAATATGTCGCCCAGATACACTAAAATGAAACGACCCAAGACTTCTCTGAACACTTCATTAACAAGTTCCTGGAAGACGGCTGGGGCATTACACAACCCAAAGGGCATGACAATATATTCGTAGTGCCCGTCGGGTGTGTTAAATGCTGTCTTCCACTCATCTCATCTCCCTGTCCGATGCGTACCAGGTGGTATGCCCCCCTCAGGTCCAGTTTGGAAAAGATACAAGCATCCGTAATTTGAGAAAATAGATCATCGATTAAAGGGAGAGGATACCGATTTTTTTATGGTAATTTTGTTCAGTTCCCTATAATTAATACACGGGCGAAGGCCACCATCCTTTTTCTGGATAAAGAAAAAACCTGCTCCTGCCGGGGATTTAGAAGGGCGGATGAAACCCTTAGCCAGGTTCTCTTTAATGTATTCTTGCATGGCGAGTTTTTCTGGACCTGAGAGATTATATAGATGACCCCTGGGGGGCATAGTACCCAGTCTCAACACAATAGGACAGTCAAAACTTCTGTGAGGGGGAAGTTTGTCTGCCGATTTAGGACAAAACACATCTGAAAAGTCAGCAAAATGTGGAGGCAATCCCTCTATCTGAATCTTGGTGGCACATACAGCAACTCTCTCCATACAATGATGATGGCAAAATGGAGATCAGCTTAAAAGTTGGCCAGAGCTCCAATCTATCTGAGGAGAGTGTTTTTGTAACCATGGCATACCAAGAATCACAGTGGAGGTGGCCATTTTTAAAACAAAAAACTGTATCTCCTCTCTGTGTAACACCCCCACATGACATAAAAGAGCCGGAGTCTGAGAGAGGGGCTGTTTATTCTGTAGAGGAGAGTCGTCTACTGCCGTGACAAATATTTGTCTATCTAAGGGAACAATAGGAATCCCCCATTTCTTAGCAAAGTCTAAGTCAATAAAATTGGCTGCAGAGCCTGAGTTTATAAATGCCTGGGTAGATAAGACTTGATCTCTCCTGGTAATAGAACAAGGAAGTAACAACCTTTTATCAAGTTCACTGGCTCGCCTAGGGTAGTACCTCTAGCTACACCTAGGCGGCAGAGTTTTCTGACTTCTTAGGGCAATTCTGCACTAAATTACCCTTCTCAGCACAGTATAGACAAAGGTCCTCCTTCCGTCTCCTGCTCTTTTCCAACTCTGACAATTTGGAATGACCGATCTGCATCGGCTTATCTTGAGGAGGAGGAGAGGAAATGGACATGGGAACAGTTTTAACTGACAGCCTTGACTGTCAGAAAGATCGCTTCATCTACTGTTTTAGGTTCGGGATGGCTAAGCATCTCGTCAGATACTGGGTCTGAGAGACCAGTCAAAAAACAATCTAGTAAGGCAAACTGTCCCCATCTAGCCAACACTGCCCACTTTCTAAACTCAGCTGCATAAGTTTCCACTGAATTATGACCCTGCCGGAGAGTCTTAAGTCTCCTCTCCGCAGTAACTGCAATATCAGGGTCGTCATAAATTATTGCCATAGCTTTAAAAAATTCCTGCACTGAGGATAAAGCTTCGTGACCATTAGGAAGACTGTAGGCCCAGGTCTGAGAGTCCCCAGACAATAGGGTCTTAATAAATGTCAGTCTCTGACTCTCTGAACCTGAAGATACAGGCCGCATCTCAAATTATGAAAGATACCGATTTCTAAAATTTCGGAAATCTGACTTATGCCCTGAACATTTCTCTGGAATGGGCATTCTAGGTTCTACAACTAGAGGGGATTGCACTGGTAAAGTGGGGTTCTGTAAGGCACGCACCGTCTCAGATAGTTGGTTAATCTGAGCCTGTTGCGCATTGACCGCGGCGGTCTGGTTGTTTATCGCCGTGGTCAAAGCCTGGACCTGATTACACAGTGCATCCATAATGTTTGGTCTGCTGTTTTGTAACAATGGGTGTCAGCAAGTAACAGAGTTCTGATTATTAGGTGATCTGCAGTATCACCTATAATACAGATATATACCTGATTATATGGTGATCTGCAGAATCACCAATAATACAAGTATATCAGACAACTGATGTGATAGCTAAAGTACAGGTAGGTGATTGGTGCAACAGTAGTACTGATAGATATCAGAGACACCTCACCAAAGGAGCTGGTGGGCACTACAGTACAATGAGCTCCTCACCAGTGACAAGGTCTCACTGGTGAGAGTAGAGGTGCAACAATGAGTACTGAATCAGAGTCACCTCACCAGAGGAGCTGGTGGGCACTACAGAACAATGAGCTCCTCATCAGTGACAAGGGCTCACTGGTGAGAGTAGAGGTGCAACAATAAGTACTGATAGATGTCAGAGTCACCTCACCAGAGGAGCTGGTGGGCACTACAGTACAATGAGCTCCTCATCAGTGACAAGGGCTCACTGGTGAGAGTAGAGTGGTCAGACAAATTGGGTTGGCAACAGACAGACAGATAAAGTACAGAATCGGGAGGCAGAGGCAGATAGATAAACAGGCAGAGTTGGCAACTAGATCAGATGGGCAAAAGTACAGAAGCATTGAGCAAGAGAGTAGTCAGAACGAGCCAGAGTCATACACAGATAATAATACAGTTTTCAATGAATTATAATTATAGCTATCAAAGGTCTGAGTGCTAACACGAAGTATTCGCAACAGCAGACAAGTTGTGAGTGAACCTGCTGTGCTTAAGTGCGCTGAGGAATCACCGAGGCACGCCCCTAGAGCTCAGCCAACCAGCGGTGGCGAGCGTGCCCTCTGACGTCAGCCGACCCGCAGGTCAGCTGACTCACCTCCTCCCCGCATAAAGGTCCTGTCTATGAGCACGCGCACGCGCTAATGCGATCCTATGTGCCACAGAGATGCCCGTCCTCGGTGCGCGAGCCGCCCAAGGTGCGGGAACACTTAGAGGCTGAGAGGCAGAGGCAGTTGCGGTGGTAGCGCTGTTCGTCACTAGGGCTGATCGGAACAGCTGAATTCCGATTTCGTCAAAATTTCGTGTACCGCATGCGAAAACCGAGTTTCGTGTTCCGAATTTTCGTGTTCCGAGTGCATTTCTATTGAATTAAATAGTGTTAACTTCTGCGGTTAATTGTAAAGCCCCCGTACATGCCATCATCACCAAATTTGGCATGTATGTTAAGCAGATGAGTAGGAACATGGTAAAAAACATTTTGTGAAAAGAGCTTATAGTTTTTGAGCAAATCGATTTCAAAGTTTCATAAGAAAAATGTTTTTTAAACTGTGTAAAATGACACTGCTGCAGAACAGGTTACTGCATTCCGAGTTCTGTATACATATTGTATACATTTCATGAAAACAGACAGCGTGGGGTCCCCCCTCCCAAGCC
This sequence comes from Hyperolius riggenbachi, assembly GCF_040937935.1. Taxonomy (NCBI): domain Eukaryota; kingdom Metazoa; phylum Chordata; class Amphibia; order Anura; family Hyperoliidae; genus Hyperolius; species Hyperolius riggenbachi. Next base: position 21,932,127 of record NC_090647.1, on the reverse strand, counting down.
TCCTTAACCCCTTGTCCCCCATGCAGGCTGGGATAGCCAGAATGCGGAGTCCCGGCCACGTGGGGCTTCGCACCCTGAGCTATACCAGCCCGCATGGTCCATGGTATGGGGGGGCTCTGGAGGAGAGGGGCGGCCAACCTCCCCCTCTCCCCCAGAGCCCTTGTCCAATCCATGGACAAGGGGCTCTTCCCCACCTCCGGTGCCCCAGGAGGAGGTGGGGGCCGCCGACGTCCTGGGGGGTTAATGGTGCCATCCGGGGTTCCCCTTTAACAAGCGGACCCCGGAAGCCGCCCCCTCCCCAGGAGAAATGAGTATAGGGGTACACAGTACCCCTTACCCATTTCAGCAGAGTTAAAAAAGAAATAAAAACACGACAACGAAAAAAGTCCTTTATTGTTCTAAATTAACCAGGGATACTTACCTTGGGATAATCTCATCTCATGCCAGTAACCTCAGGAGTGGTCCCATGCCGGTATCCCCTTAGGACATCTCACCACCCTCCCACACTGACGAACTCCCACCACTGAATGGTCACAGTCAGCCTCTGCATCTGTATAGCAGAGGCTGAGAACACGAAAATTTTGCCTTTAAAACAAGAAATTTTGGCAAACAGTGATGCAATCAAAATGGCCACTGGGAAATCCCCGATCGCTGGAGGCCACACTAGAGTGGCGAAACCAGTGATTTTTCACATAGATGTTGGGTCCAGGTGACCAGAGCAGGAGGTGCCCTAATCCCCTGGACCCACCCATTCATGTGAAATAACGCGTATTCTGACACTCTGAGGTGGCCTCCAGGGAACGGGGATTCCCCAGCAGCCATTTTGTTTATGACACTGTTTGCCAAAAATTCTTGTTTTAGCAAACAATTTTCGTGTTTCTAGCTTATGCAATACAGATTGCAGAGGCTGTCTACAGCTATTCATCCCCAGGAGTTCTGCAGGATCGGCAGGTGCGCGGGACCTTCTAAGAGGATAGAGGGGGGCACAGCGCAGGAAGGTGGGAAAGTGGGCACAGAGCGGCGGGGAGGGGGGGGAAGCCTCCCCTCCCTCACCTAGGGCCCCCCCTTGCGCACTCCCCCCCACCTCCAGAATTCCAGCCAGCCAGTGGAACGGCTTACCGAGAGCGATAGCTCTGTGTGCCGCTGGTCTGATCTCCTGCACTGACACTGTCCAATCACGCTTGCGCAGTACTTCCTGTGAGAGCGTAATTGGACAATGCAATGCAGGAGACGGAGACCAGCAGCGGCACACAGAGCTCTTCTCTCGGTAAGTGATTCCCGCTCACTGCCAAGTTTCCAAGTTTAGGTAGGCAGGTATATAGGTGTCCCCAGTATAGATATACCCAGGTCTATAGGTGTCCCCAGTTTAGGTAGACAGGTCACCAGTTAGTGGGGGCCCCCATGCTGGAAGGGGGGGCAGTGGGCACAGAGTGGCGGGGAGGAGTGGAAGCCTTCCCCCCTCCTCCCTCACCTAGGGTCCCCCTTCCGTGCTCCCCCTCCAAAATTGCAGCCAGCAGTGGCAGTGAGCGGGAATCACTTACCGAGAGAAGAGCTCTGTGTGCCGCTGCTGGTCTCTGTCTCCTGCATTGCATTGTCCAATTACGCTCTCACAGGAAGTACTGCGAGAGCGTGATTGGACAGTGTCAGTGCAGAATACCAGACCAGCGGCACACAGAGCTATCGCTCTCGGTAAGCCGTTCCGCTGGCTGGCTGGAATTCTGGAGGTGGGGGGGGGGGGGGGTGCGCAAGGGGGGGCCCTAGGTGAGGGAGGGGAGGCTTCCCCCCCCTCCCCGCCGCTCTGTGCCCACTTTCCCACCTTCCTGCGCTGTGCCCCCCTCTATCCTCTTAGGAGGTCCCGCGCACCTGCCGATCCTGCAGAACTCCTGGGGATGAATAGCTGTAGACAGCCTCTGCAATCTGTATTGCATAAGCTAGAAACACGAAAATTGTTTGCTAAAACAAGAATTTTCGGCAAACAGTGTCATAAACAAAATGGCTGCTGGGGAATCCCCGTTCCCCGGAGGCCACCTCAGAGTGTCAGAATACGCGTTATTTCACATGAATGGGTGGGTCCAGGGGATTAGGGCACCTCCTGCTCTGGTCACCTGGACCCAACATCTATGTGAAAAATCACTGGTTTCGCCACTCTAGTGTGGCCTCCAGCGATCGGGGATTTCCCAGTGGCCATTTTGATTGCATCACTGTTTGCCAAAATTTCTTGTTTTAAAGGCAAAATTTTCGTGTTCTCAGCCTCTGCTATACAGATGCAGAGGCTGACTGTGACCATTCAGTGGTGGGAGTTCGTCAGTGTGGGAGGGTGGTGAGATGTCCTAAGAGGATACTGGCGTGGGACCACTCCTGAGGTTACTGGCGTGAGATTATCCCAAGGTAAGTATCCCTGGTTAATTTAGAACAAAAAAAGGACTTTTTTCGTTGTCGTGTTTTTATTTCTTTTTTAACTCTGCTGAAATGGGTAAGGGGTACCGTGTACCCCTATACTCATTTCTCCTGGGGAGGGGGCGGCTTCCGGGGTCCGCTTGTTAAAGGGGAACCCCGGATGGCACCATGAACCCCCCAGGACGTCGGCGGCCCCCACCTCCTCCTGGGGCACCGGAGGTGGGGAAGAGCCCCTTGTCCATGGATTGGACAAGGGCTCTGGGGGAGAGGGGGAGGTTGGCCGCCCCTCTCCTCCAGAGCCCCCCCATACCATGGACCATGCGGGCTGGTATAGCTCAGGGTGCGAAGCCCCACGTGGCTGGGACTCCGCATTCTGGCTATCCCAGCCTGCATGGGGGACAAGGGGTTAAGGAGGCTTGGGAGGGGGGACCCCACGCTGTCTGTTTTCATGAAATGTATATAATATGTATACAGAACTCGGAATGCAGTATCCTGTTCTGCAGCAGTGTCATTTTACACAGTTTAAAAAACATTTTTCCTATGAAACTTTGAAATCGATTTTTTCAAAAACTATAAGGTCTTTTCACAACTTTTTTTTTACCATGTTCCTACTCATCTGCTTAACATACATGCCAAATTTGGTGATTATAGCATGTAAGGGGGCTTTACAATTAACCATGGAATTTAGCACTATTGACTTCAATGTAAACGCGAATTCGGTACTCGGAATTGCCGAATTTTCGGGTTTCGAGAGTTTACTCGGAACTGCCAAATTCCGATGGCAAACTTGAAATTCGGAATCCGAGAGCTCAGCCCTATTCGTCACAGCTGCCTCACTGCTATTGATTACAGTATGTATGTATGTGCCGTGATCACGCGAAAAACGCCTTGACCGATTTGAACGAAACTTGGTATACAGATCCCTTACTACCTGGGATGATATGTTCCGGGGGTCTCGGGTCCCCCTTGCACACCTGGTCGGAGCTACAAACAGCAAATCAGATTTCACCCATTCATGTCAATGGAAAAAATGGAAACGGCTGCTATTCTCACAGTAGTCAAGCCAGAGTCCCCACACTTGGCACAGTTGGTCACTTGGTGACCAAGGTTACAAAATCCAGGAAAAGTGGGTAGAGCATAAAACAGCCAATCAAATTTCAGCCATTCATTTAAAATAGTAAAATGTAAACTGCAGCCATTCTTACACTGTTAATCGCAGGGTTTTCAAACTTGGCACACTTGGTCACTGGACAGCAAGCAATGGACAGTGCTCACAGGCTGCAAGTGAAGTGAAAGCTCCAGAGATATGCCCAGCCCCTTGAGGCTAAATACACACCTTGAATACAAATCAAATGCAAATTATGTGCTAACACTAATCTAAATTCTAAAATTTGAATGCAAGCTGACACCCCTGGAGGCAGCTAGCCTGAAGTATACTTAAGTTTTGTACAGCAGAAGGAAATGGCAGCGCTTCCAAACAGACGCTGCAAATTGGTCACTGGGTGAATGAGATAAAGATTCAGGAAAGTGGGTAGAGCCTTCAGCAGCCAATCAAAATTCACCTGTTGATTTTCAAGGGGAATATTTAAACTGCTGCCACTCTTACACTGCTTACTCTTACAGAGGCTTCAAACTTGCTACATCCGGTCATTGGGTCTACTAAAGGGCAAGGGGCCACAAACAGCCAATCAGATTTCCTTGCTGGATAAACTGCTTCCATTCACACATTTTGGATGCCAGGAAACTGAAAACTCACAAACTTAGTGTAACACACCAGGCAGCTGCGGCGAACAGCACCGCCGCCGCAGCTGCCTCCATGCCGCCATCCGTCCTCCCGGTGTCTAGGACGCCGAGGACGGAACGTTCTTTTGTTCAAGAGGTCGCCGTCTTGCGCGGACGCGCGCACAGACGGGACCTTTATGCGAGGAGGAAGCCCGTCAGCTGACCTGCTGGTCGGCTGACGTCAGAGGAGTTCCACGGCGCCCAGGATTGGCTGATTCGGAGGTGCGTGCCAGTGGGGTCTCCTCTGCTTCTTAAGCCTCCGGGCTTCATTCAGAGGTTGTCTGTTGTCGTGAATACATAGCGTGTTAGCGCTCAGACCTTAGACTAGATCCCAGGTGTTGATGCTAAGGACTTCACACCTAGACTAGGATATTGCTTGTATTGTATTGATTTCCTGTGTATGACTCTTAGCTAAAACTCTGACTCTGATCCTGCTTTCTGATTCTGTACTTCTGCCTATCTGCCTTATTAGTTGCTGATCCTTTGCCTGATTACCGATTACTCTCTTGCGTTACGATTCTGTACCGATACTTACCTCTCTGTTGCTGAACCTCTGCCTGATTACCGATTACTCACCTGCCTCACAATTCTGTACCGATACTTACCTCTCTGTTGCCGAACCTTGCCTTTCAGACCATTCTACTCACCAGTGGACCCTCGCCACTGGTGAGGTGCTAGCTTCACCAGCTCCTCTGATGAAGTTATTCTTTAGTGCAGTACTGTTTGCACTTTCTGCTCCTAGGCTGCAGTACAGTCTGAGTCACCTGCTCCTCGGGTGACCACTCGGCTGCAGTACACTCCGAATCACCCGCTCCTCGGGGGATCCGGTCTTCGCAGTATTGTATCTCCAGCTTACTGGAGTTTGAACTCTATTACACGGTCAGTGTACCGATAGTACCTCACCAGCCCTCTGGTGAGGTCTCATAAAACTATTAAAGTTACGGTTGCACCAAACACTATACACTCAGCTCTTTGTGTTGCTATACTGGTATTATTGGTGATTCTGCAGATCACACATAATCAGGTATAGCGTCTGCATTATTGGTGATTCTGCAGATCACCAAATAATCAGACATCTGAGTTGCAACACCCAACCGTTACAGAACAACAGACCAGTAAAATATGGAGGCACTCTGCCACCGGGTCGATGTGTTAACCACCACAGTTAATGAACTCATTAAAACGGTTAACACACAACAGACTCAGATTGAGCAACTGGCTGACTCCGTTAACCGTTTACTAGACCCTAATGCATGAGTGTCACCCCTTCTGTGATCGAGCCCCCACCTGAGAAATTCTCGGGGCATCGCTCAGATTTTCGTAATTTTAAGCATAGATGCTTATCATATTTTGAGTTATGACAAGTTTCTTCAGGTACAGAAGGTCAGAGGGTCACTTTCATTAAGACTTTATTGTCTGGAGATTCCCAGTCCTGGGCATATAGTCTCCCTATGGGGCATGAGGCCTTGACCTCAGTGGAGGAGTTCTTTAAGGCCATGGCCGTAATTTACGACGATCCTGATTTAGCAGTAACTTCTGAAAGGAAATTAAAGACCCTCAGGCAGGGTCACAGTCCTGTTGAGGTTTATGCTGCCGAGTTCAGGAGATGGGCAGTGTCAGCCAGGTGGGGCCAGTACGCGCTCTTAGACTGTTTTTTTTTTGTCAGGATTGTCTGACGCCGTGTCTGATCTTATGTTGGGTCATCCAGAACCCAAGACTTTGGATGAGGCCATATCCTTGGCCATAAAGATTAATAGGCGAGTTCACTATCAAAAGCAAACTCGGGCTAAGCCCTCAAGAAACTTCTCTTCTTGTACTTTCTCAGCTCCTACGCCTTCCTCTCCACCCGGTAACGAGCCAATGCAAATTGGACAGGCCAAGCTCTCAGAAGTGGAGAAAAACAGAAGGCGAGCAGAGAAGCTATGTTTGTATTGCGCCGATAAAGGGCATATGGTTTCTGCTTGTCCTAAGAAGGCGGAAAACTCTATCGCCTAGGAGTAGTGTTGGGCGAACAGTGTTCGCCACTGTTCGGGTTCTGCAGAACATCACCCTGTTCGGGTGATGTTCGAGTTCGGCCGAACACCTGATGGTGTTCGGCCAAACCGTTCGGCCACATGGCCGAACTAAGAGCGCATGGCCGAACGTTCCCCGAACGTTCGGCTAGCGCTGTGATTGGCCGAACGGGTCACGTGGTTCGGACCCGAACGCGCTCTGATTGGCCGAACTGTCACGTGGTTCGGGTAAATAAATACCCGAACCACGTCATATCTCCGCCATTTGTCTGTGGGTTTAGCTTTGGGTAGGCAGGCAGGGTAGTTCGCACTCCAGCCACGCTAGCCAGGGTCCCCCCAGTCATTGTGTCGCTGCTGGGAATAATAGTACACCGCTCGCTCAGCCACACTATATAGCATTGTGTTTACTGCCACTCTGTGTACCTCGCTCAGCCACACTATATAGCATTCTGTTTACTGCCACTCTGTGTCTGCTGGGAATAGTAGTACACCGCTCGCTCAGCCACACTATATAGCATTCTGTTTACTGCCACTCTGTGTACCTCGCTCAGCCACACTATATAACATTATTGTGTTTACTGCCACTCTGTGTCTGCTGGGAATAGTAGTACACCGCTCGCTCAGCCACACTATATAGCATTCTGTTTACTGCCACTCTGTGTACCTCACTCAGCCACACTATATAGCATTATTGTGTTTACTGCCACTCTGTGTCTGCTGGGAATAGTAGTACACCGCTCGCTCAGCCACACTATATAGCATTCTGTTTACTGCCACTCTGTGTCTGCTGGGAATAGTAGTACACCGCTCGCTCAGCCACACTATATAGCATTCTGTTTACTGCCACTCTGTGTACCTCGCTCAGCCACACTATATAGCATTGTGTTTACTGCCACTCTGTGTCTGCTGGGAACAGTAGTACACCGCTCGCTCAGCCACACTATATAGCATTGTGTTTACTGCCACTCTGTGTACACCGCTCACCCAGCACACTATATAGCATTGTGTTTACTGCCACTCTGTGTCTGCTGGGAACAGTAGTACACCGCTCGCTCAGCCACACTATATAGCATTCTGTTTACTGCCACTCTGTGTACCTCGCTCAGCCACACTATATAGCATTGTGTTTACTGCCACTCTGTGTCTGCTGGGAACAGTAGTACACCGCTTGCTCAGCCACACTATATAGCATTGTGTTTACTGCCACTCTGTGTCTGCTGGGAACAGTAGAACACCGCTCGCTCAGCCACACTATATAGCATTGTGTTTACTGCCACTCTGTGTACACCGCTCACCCAGCACACTATATAGCATTGTGTTTACTGCCACTCTGTGTCTGCTGGGAACAGTAGTACACCGCTCGCTCAGCCACACTATATAGCATTGTGTTTACTGCCACTCTGTGTCTGCTGGGAATAGTAGTACACCGCTCGCTCAGCCACACTATATAGCATTCTGTTTACTGCCACTCTGTGTACCTCGCTCAGCCACACTATATAGCATTGTGTTTACTGCCACTCTGTGTTTGCTGGGAACAGTAGTACACCGCTCGCTCAGCCACACTATATAGCATTGTGTTTACTGCCACTCTGTGTCTGCTGGGAACAGTAGAACACCGCTCGCTCAGCCACACTATATAGCATTGTGTTTACTGCCACTCTGTGTACACCGCTCACCCACCACACTATATAGCATTGTGTTTACTGCCACTCTGTGTCTGCTGGGAACAGTAGTACACTGCCGCTCACTCAGTCACCCCATTGCTATATAGCATTGCTGGGATCTGTAGTACTCTGCTCACCCACCCATACCATTGTACTGCCAGTCACTGTGTATATTGCTGGGATCTGTAGTACTTCACTCACCGTCAACCACTATATAGCATTGCGTACTCTGCCAGTCAGTGTGTATATTGCTGGGATCAGTAATACTCCACTCAACGTCAACCACTATATGAGCTCACCATGAGTTCCTCAGAGACCTCCGCTGTGAGCAGCACTCCCAACAACAGCAACAGCCAACGCCCCACGCAAGCTATAACATCCACCCCAGCAGCCAGTGGTCAGCAGCAGCCCTCCCCGGAGGAGAACGTTGTGTCCATCGGTCCGGCGCCAGAGCGATTATTGAGGGCTGCCATTGAGGAGATGATGGGGCCTGATGTGGAGGAGGAGGTCGGGCTCAGGCCAGCATTCCAAGTTAATGTTGAGGACGATGAGGGGTCTGTGTCTGGGGATGTTGGGGTGGCAGAGGTGGTGGTTGGGTCAGACTAAGGAGAAGAGTTGTATGATGAGGATGATGATCAGGACCATCTGTATGTGCCTCAGAGTCCGACCCCGGAAAACATGTTGTATCGTGTGTTTAGGTACTAAAATCTGCGTTCCCACTTCCCAGTACTGCCCGGGTCCACGGATCCATATAATTTTTTGGGCAGCACTATCAAACTGTGGTACTATGAGTGAGTTGCCATGGTCCTTCTGTGCTGCCTGTCACACTCACCGTCTGTCTGCAGATGGATTGTTCAACACAGCTACGCCATCTGACATGTAGTCCTTGACCATCTTCTCCAGGCGATTGGTGTTGGAGGACGTGGAACTGCCCGATTGCTGTTCTGTGGGCTGCTGCATGGGTGTCAGAAAATGTTCCCACTCCAAGGACACTGCCAATACCATTCCCTTTTGGGCACTAGCAGCAGCTTGTGTTCTTTGCTGCCCTCCTGGTCCTCCTGGGTTTGCTGAAGTCAGTCTGTCGGCGTACAACTGGCTAGAGAAGGAGGAGGATGTCAATCTCCTCTCTAAAGTCTCCATCCTCAAGGGCCTGCTGGAATTGTTCCATTTTTGACCTGTCTGACACTTTCTTCAATCAGTTTTTTAACATTGTGTTTGTATAAACTGGGTATAAACCCAGTAATTGGTGTTGTCCAGAATAATGAATAATAATGAATAGTTAATTATGTGCGGGCCGCGTTCAATGCAGTCTAGCATGTATTGAGCCATGTGTGCCAGAGAGTCCTGCCAGACTCCTCTGTCTTCATGTTCTTGTGAGCGTTGTGATTGTTGTGATGCACCATATTCGTCACCAGCATCACT